>NC_068982.1:39988052-39989268 GCF_001194135.2 Octopus bimaculoides | reverse complement strand
TATATATATATATATATATATATATATATATGGGAAAGTTAGTTTGGTTATTTTATTATATTTTTCTTTAGAGCAAAATAAGTTTGTAACAATAAGACTTACCCAAGTTGAATTGCATTCGTTGTTGGTGAAAGGTAACTGCCGGATGACTGTCTTCTCTCCTCTGATACACTCCGTAGCATATGCCATGAAGTGCTGTCTATCGACGCTCTCCCTTGCATTGCTCTACGTCTACATTCCGCCTGTCTTTCACGATTAATCCTGCAAGAGATTAACAATTCTTAAGGCAAATATGAAATTCGATTATGCATTTGGTATCGTCGTTTATTTTAATAAAAATTAGGGTTCATTTATTCAAATAAAGTCCTGTAATGTTTACCTTTCAATATGTAAATAAACTTATATAATTCAGAACTGGCGAGCAAAACATGATTAATGCAAAGCATCGGTATATTATTTCTGTTTGTGCATACGTATATGCATATCTGCGATGCGGGTACACTGTCCTGCTTTGAAGAACTTATATAGCGTAACCTGGCTGTAATGGAAATCTCGTGTAAATTTAATAATCTTGAAAACTAAAACTATGAAATGAGTGTATGTGTTAAAATAACTTCTCTCTAGAAATAACTATTTGATATGACATGTCAATGTATATGACCGCTCCTTTCGTCAATATTCTCTCTCAATTCTTTGTATGTATACGTTTGTTGCTTACAGCGTAAACAAATGAGTTCTTGAAATTTAATTGCTTTTCCCAGAGTTTCTTTTTTTAATTTTCATTACTTCATTCTTGCCAACAACCTCTACCTATCCTACTCCTCTCCATACTTTAATTTTCATTGTTTTTAGCATTCTTACCAACATCTCAATCTACCGATTCCGTTCTCCTTCACGTGGTCATTATATGTATTAATTGAAATGACTTTGTTTTTAATAGCTCAGTATTCTCAATATTCTTACCAATATTCTCAACATTCTTTGGTACTTTTATGTTTTCAGGGTATCAATTTATCTTACCTTTTTTCATTCTTCACAGCATCCATAGAAACGTTTGTTACCTATATCCTCCACAACCATCTTTTCTGTCTTCTAATTCAACTAACCTTGCTATTTCTACTAACTTTAATATCTCTCTCTCAATCTCTCTCTCTCTCTCTCTCTCTCTCTCTCTCTCTATATATATATATATATATATATATATATATATATATAT
>NC_068982.1:39974747-39987162 GCF_001194135.2 Octopus bimaculoides | reverse complement strand
ATATATATATATATATAAACCGAATGTAATAGATATACAAACATGGCGAATCTACCTATTTCTCCATATATAAAATGACGATGATCTTTAATCGGGTTTCGATCCTTATTGGATTCTCATCAAAGATGTATACGTCTCTTGACTAATGCGAGAGAAAAATAAGCTTCAGAGAACTGGAGCAATTAACGTGAATACTATGAATATTCAAGACTTTATTTAATATTAGGTCTCTCTCAACGGGATCTCACTTCATGCAGTATCAAGGTATGATTATATATGTTTACATATATCATACCATGCCTTAGTACTGTTTTGTGGCTGACTTAAAAATTCCGTGCAGCATATAATCTTCATTAAAGTAATCTCAGCAGCCTGATGAATAGCTACGCTGAAAAGAGTTCATCGTGAATTGATTTAAATGAAGAAGATAAGGACGTATCGAATAACGCGAGTAAAATGTATCTAACGAATTGAAATTTTCAGTTTATTGAACATACAATTTTAGCAATGAATTAGAAATAAGTTACCAAGGACCTTGTTGTTGCTTAACAGTAGACATATATTCTGAAAAGCATTGCAGTCGAGGCCAATCAATATTTAAGATAGTTTTTGTTAGACCCTCTTATACAACAAATTCTTTCTATTACGATAAGGAATGAAGTACGATTTGGTTGCTATATATTGTATGTAGAGCACTTACATAGAGGTTCTTCCATTGTCTTCTCTGTAAAAAATTTGTATTCTTGATTGAATCGATCTCCGTGAACGATTGCAGCTTATTTTACAGACCACAGAATAAACAGAAGCAAAGACCATCTCAATAAAATTGGAACCCAGTACGCATAATTTCAAGCCTAAATATGGCTTCTGATCTTCTGGTTGTGTTTGTTAAATCATATTTCACTCCTATCGTATTGTTGTTGGCACTCCGTCGCTTATGACGACGAGGGTTCTAGTTGATTTGATCAACGGAGCAGCCTGCTCGTAAAATTAACGTGCAAGTGGCTGAGCACTCCACAGACACGTGTACCCTTAACGTAGTTCTCGGGCATATTCAGCGTGACACAGAGTGTGACAAGGCTAGCCCCTTTCAATTATAGGCACAACAGAAACAAGAAGTAAGATAAAGTTGTGGTGAAAGTGTATAGCAGGGTTCACCACCATCCCTGCCGGAGCCTTATGGACCTTTAGGTGTTTTTCGCTCAATAAACTCTCACAACGCCCGGTCTGGGAATCGAAACCGCGATCCTATGACCGCGAGTCCGCTGCCCTAACCACTGTGCGTCTGCACCCCTATCGTATTAAAAATAACAAAACAAACAAATAAAGGAATTTCATAAATTATCTTAACTATGCAGTAAAATTGTCTGTCTTGAACCATTATTTATTTTCGTTCGGATATTCTTTTACTTTTCTAGGATAAATGCAATAGCTACTAGTAATTTGTTGGGATAAATTATTGCGATTTGCTTCTAGCAGGAGCAAAATGGCAATTTCAATTGCTTACCATTCACCGTTTGAGTCATTTTGATTCTATTATATCAGTAATAACATTATAAATATGGGGATTTGTATTCATATAAGAAAAGTTTGTCTAAATTATTTAGCAAAAAATATGAGGAAGCAGCTATCTGTATTGATCAATGCAAAAGGTAATATTTTCTTAATGTTTATTTTAATCCTCTTTTTGTTGTTAAAATACCCAATTTTAGCTACATTAATAGCATTGACGATGATGGGAAATAAACAGAACTGTTACGTAAAATATTTAATAGTATTTGAATGTTAACCAATAATTTATATATGCAGGAGAAAATGAGTCATAATACAGCTTTACGTATCAAAAGTTTCAATTAGATATTTCTCGATAACAGGAATCGCGAAGAAAATTCTAAACATATTTCATTTTCAGAACCACCATGGTGGTCATGGCAACTACAATAACAACAGCAACAGTCGTGGCAGCAGAAACGCTGTGATTTAATCATAACCGATAATTGAATGTGCTTATAACAACAAATGATTTATAGTTGATTTATTTTCCAATATAGCTATATTCCTTGCAGTTCGATTTATTTTTCTTCTTTGTTTTGAAAAATTCTAAGGTTGCGTTTTCAAGTTTTTTGTCTCTGTCTTTATTATCAAGAATATGCTTTGATAAATCTATCTTAATTGGGATTGGATCTTTATACTCTAATTTGGACTAAAATGCATCTTTGCACTTGAGATCATTAATGAGCAACCAATTAAAACTATTCGATTCACGTAGTTTCAGTTTCCAATATTTTTCTTTTACATAGCTTTGTTCTGAAGGCAGAATGTTTGCCTACAGGCTTCACAGACACTCCTGCCCCAGTGAGATCACCAGAATTCCTTCTTAGTGAGTTCTGAAAGATATACCTAGTGATGCAGCTAAAATCTGATGAAAGTCTTGAAAACGCACGCGATCCTTCTATTTATTTTATATATGAATACATTGAGCATCATATATCAAGAATTTAGGTAAAAGATCAGCTATTTTGAGGGGAGAGGATAGTCGATATCATCAACTCGAGTACTTAACTGATATTTTATTTGATAGAACTTCGAGAAGATTGTTTCAGATCTCTAGGCAAGATTTGAAATCAGAGCATAAAGACTTGCAAGAAATTCTGTAAGGTATTTTCTCCAACGTTTCTGCCAAAGAAACTGTCATCATATCAAATTAAATGATTTGCTATTAAATTACAAAGCCAGTAAATTTCAGGAGAAGCGGATTAATTGATACTATTGACCTTAGTACTTGACTGATACTTAATTGTATCAACTTCAAAAGGATGTAAGACGAAGATGACCTTGGCAGGATTTGACCTCAGAATGTAAAGAGTAGGAAGAAATAACACAAAGTATATTTTCCGAGTCTCTGACGACATATAAAAAAATATTGCCTCTAAAATATACATACAGATACACATATACACATATACATACATTTTGAGATATTACATAAATTGTTAAATATCGTAGGAAAACATTGAACTGGTAGTAAGATAAATTATAAATGAATACCTCTCATTATGTAACATCGTATATTTAACTTCTTACTTAAACTGTGATCGACTTCGAATTTATCTTTCATTCCACTATTGTAAGGAAAAGGGCTAAATAATTTTGACAACACTCATCGTCAAAAACTTTATGACTTTTGAAAGTTTCAGAAAACAATATTAACTTATATGAATTTAGAAATAAGTAAATTTAATATGCTTTTATGTGTAATGCGTAGGTTTACATATTTGTATATTAACTCATATAAATATGTGAGATACAATATGAATAACTCATAGGAATATAGGAACAAATACAAATTCGAATAAACGTATATTTCGTTTCAGCTACTAAATAAGTAAACGTACTTTTATTATTATCAAAGTACAATGAAATAAAGTGACTTGAGAATTATTCTCGACAGGATCACAACGTTTATCATTATTATTATTATTATTATTATTATTATTATTATTATTATTATTATTATTATTATTATTATTATTATTATTATATAGTGAAAACAAGTGCTATATGATAGAAACGCTCGAACAAATATATTGTAGATGCATGGCTCGTATACGATAACTTTTAATTAATAAGTTTGACACAAAGAAACAAATTCGAAAGAATTCGAATCATTGGTGTTATTTCATGAATACTGGAGACAAGAAAAGCAGAGTCAATACAAGTAAGATTTTTAAATTTGACCATACATAATATAAGTAACCACCGCAAAATATTTTGTCTGCTACTCTGTTGTTTCTTCCATTCGACAGCCGCCTATTACCCATCTAATTGATATTAGACGTAATAAAGGCGAGGAGCGAAGAGTAAAAATAGGCTACTTATATTCACTTTATCTAGTTTCAAGTGTTTGCATCAAATTAGTATGGGAATTCGCTTGTATTAACGAGTTATTTACATAATAATGTTTTTATCAACTACATCTGTGTTATAGTATGGATTCATTGTTGAAAGCTCTATTTAAACTCTCATTCCAACCTTACGAAATTTACAAATATATGTAAAAGTTATATATATGATAGCTCATTAATTGGAGCTTTTGAATGACAAGTGACTTAGTCAAGAGCACAGTGCTATACTGTTGTAAAATTTAACTATGCTGTTGGCTCTCTCTATTAGAGATTTGCAACTATTACTTGAATGTTGCGGTAAATTTCATATTCCTCACATATAACACAGAACACTATATTGCTTTCTATATCTACAAAATTGTATCGTAATTTAATTTTCAAGCTAAGTGTAGGCAGACCATACATTACTTCTATTCAATGTGTGATCTCTTAACTCTAAAACGTCAGGCGATGATACAATGAGCATTTGTGAAACACAAATACAAACGTCTGCATTTTCTGATAAAGACAAATATCTATAAATGCATGCCAAAATACTAGACCGACAATATTACCTTTTATTTCTGTTTTTTTTTTTAAGCAATGTTATTCAAATTTAAGCTATTCTATTCTATTTATCTATCTATTTTACGTATACATATTCAGATTTTTATTGGGTTGTCGGACGAGGAAAGAAAGATGACATCTATGACAATCAAACCGTTCCAAGCAGGTGACGTCGTTGTTGTTGGTGTTCAACGAGAAACCTTAAAAGTTTTTATTTATGTGGGATCGAGTACAGAAATACACTCGTCGGCGACTCCAAAACATAAAAGAAATAATTATTTAGCAAATTGTTTGTTGTAGACTTTGGTGAAAAAGAGACGGTAAGATTGACAATAGGAACAAAAGTTCATTGCATGAGGCGTGTTTTAACAGAAGTACACAGCTTTGTAATGCAAAAAAGATGTTAGTGCAGTGCGCTTTTGGTAAGAAAATCTTATCATCTAGATGGTCATAATGTGGATACTTCGTGAAACTTATGTGTATGTAGGACATGTATTATCAACGAACGTATAGCTTACTGGAGCTGACTAGATTAGTGGTTCTCAAAACTTGGTTAGGATCGAAATTGAGTTTCAGTATGACTTTTTTAGGGTTATGAACATAAAATCTTTAGCATATCAAAGGTTTCATAAAATATAAAATTTTCATGAATATGCTAAATAATAAACCACTGTTACAAAGGTTATAACGTAAACTTATTGCAAACTGAAGAATAAAAAGAAGAAATATTTCCTCAAGGGAAGTATGAAAGTGGTATCTGTTTAGAAAAATGGTTGTGGGTCATTATTGATTTGTGGAAATTGTTCACGATGATAAAATGTTGAAAATCCTATCTAGAGAGCTAAGAACTGATTCGGGTAGAAATTCTAACAAAGTGATAAACGTGAGTTTATTATAAAAAGCCACCAGTTGTTGTGAGGTATATCATAACAAGCAGATTTGAAGGTTTTATTTGTGATGCTATTGCGTGGCTCAATGTGAGAGAAAGAAAGGATATATATATATATATATATATATGTAGAGTGAGAGAGAGAAAGAGAGAGAGAGAGAGAGAGAGAAGAGCGAGAAAGAGAAAGAGTCACAATAATTGCTTTCTTAATGCGTAATGGCTGTTTTAGCATTGTTGAAGAATTAGGCTGTCATGAGCTGCTTTATTTCTTCAGTGTCGACTTTACTGAAAGGTTGTAAATTAATCTGGGTGCCATAGGTTAAAGAAGAATGAAGGAAGGTGATATCATAATGGAAAAGTCATGTAATTTCTCTACTTTGCATTTTGAATGCGGTAGTTGACGTCAAGAATAAGACTATGAAGACATCCTTTACTCTCCAAACGATAATTGTTTTTCACTTTCGATGGCAGTTCCTTTCCAACATTCCCTATTAGAATTAGTCGGCGACTTCATCCAAGTATTGTAGACAATATTCGTCGGATTCGCAGTTGGGAAGAAAAAAGTTTTGGCGATCTTTTTTCAGGTGGTAGACGTTATGTGAAGGTGCGGAGCAACTTGATGTAGGAAGTTATCATTTGCTGTCCTGATATAAATTTACTTCTATGTTGTCAATGTAGAAATTAGAAGAAAAGAGGAAGCTATTTATGTGACGTATAGTACTAGACACTTATTAGTGCTTGTTTTCGTGTGAGTGATGTCAGTTGCTATGGTTAGGCAATAATGAAACGATTATTATTTGAGAATGAATGCATGTATGTATGTATGTATGTATGTATATATATATATATATATATATATATATATATATATGTGTGTGTGTGTGTGTGTGTGTGTGTGTGTTTAAATATATTTTTTTATACCAAAAATTTGGCAAAAGAATATAGTATCTGTTAACAATCTTAGCAAAATACTCACAGTTGTATATCATCTGATACCTTTTCATCCTGTTTTGTATATTTTCATGGGTCAACTATGAAATTTGGATTTGAATGTTTTCTGTTTTTTGGGGCTGTATACTACTACTACTACTACTACTACTACTACTACTACTACTACTACTACTACTAATAATAATAATAATAATAACAATAATAATGGGACCCCATATTTTATATGTATTAATCATTCTGGATATTGCATCGAAATGTACATAGATCATTTTCATTATTATTATTATTATTATTATTATAATAAAGTATTTTCAATGGATCAGTTTTGAGCTCTATTTAAAGTGTATATATATATATATATATATATATATGGAGGTGCAATGGCCCAGTGGTTAGGGCAGCGGACTCGCAGTTTCGAGTCCAAGACCGGGCGTTGTGTGTGTTTATTGAGCGAAACACCTAAGCTCCACTAGGGTCCGGCAGGGGGTGGTGGCGACCCCTGTTGTACTCTTTCGCCCCAACTTTCCCTCACTGTTTCTTCCTGTTTTTTGAGTAACGCTGCGATGAACTGGCGTCCCATCCAGCTGGGGGGGGGGGGCACATACGCCATAGAAACCGGGAAACCGGGCCCATAAATCTGGCTAGGCTTTGAACGGGCGAATAGAAAGGATAATTATATATACATATATATTTACAAATTTGTATATGATTCTTTTCATTTTATATTTCTGACAAGTCAATATCCTGTAAATAAGAAGCGACTGCAAGTGATCTTTATATACAGTGCTTCGTATTTAGAGAACAGATAAAGCGTTCTTAATTCTTCAAACAAAATAGATAGAATAGCATATATCTTGCAGCACTTATTAATTAACACGACGTACGAATTAATTTAGCACGATAATTCAACTACTTTATTTTTATATAATTTCTAATTAAAAAGCTATATACAGTAACAAAATTTGTAACAAATGACGATGTACCTAAAACTACTTTCGCAAAAAAGCAGTTGTGTGCGTATGTGGACATGAATATACATACATACATATATATACATACATATATATATATATATATATATATATATAAATATATATGCATATATGTATATATATATATACACACACACACATGTATATATATACATATATATATATATATGTGTGTGTGTGCGTGTGTGAGTGTGTGTGTGTATATATATGCATATACATACATATATATACACACACATGATTAGATGAATAATAACATACGATGCATAACTGTCAGCTCATTACAACTATTTCTTATGTAACTTTTTAATAGAAGAATGAGAAAATTACTCCCTGTCAAAAGACCGTAAATATCCGAACCACTATTTATCGTTTAAATTAAGACATAAGGTTGACAGAACGTCTCTAGCCACGATGATTTGGGAGTTCAAGGACGACACTGTTAAATTCGATTTGAGTCAGAACATCATTAGGGTCGCTAAACCGTAATGAAACAGAGATACGGATGCAGACTTTGCTGCATGAAGTTGTTTGAAATTTTAAGGGGTTCAAATAGTGAAAATCAACTAAATAATAAACTAGACCTTCGTCTTTCATGTATACATGGATACCCACACGTTTGTATACTGTAATGGCATTAAAAAAAACCCTCTATAATAGCCCACAACGTAGGTCCAATCAAATGCACTCCCTCTTTCGCTGATCCTTTAGCTAATCGATCTAGCTATTTGTTTCTGAGACCTCCTAACCTCATCTTCCCTTACCAATATCTTTTAAGCGCTCTTACTATACTTGCATGGTATGCTCTGCCTGTGGTGTACCCGGTAGTATGCAGTAACGATAGCAGTGATACTTAACTCACAAATAACAGCCTGCACACCCTATCCAATTCTTTTCCATTTCTATTAGGTATTGTATATTTGTTGTATATTTGCTACAATCACAAGTAACACCACCCATTTCAACACTGACAATTCTTGACACACAATACAATCATATTGAAGTAACTTCTGCCTCCAAAGCCAGTTGATAACTTCGCCCCTACTGGTACTTATGATATCCAGCACCCAGTAAGACTGCAATGTGAGCGGCCTGTTAAACCTCTACATCCAACGACAATTGCATCACACCGTTTCGGCATTAATGCACCAGATTAATATATTCATAGATATACACATGTCGATGCGTAGGAGGGAGTACTTTGCTGTGTTTATTTTTGCTTTCCATTTCCATTGAGGTGTATTGTATCACAATACACCTTAGTTTTTTCTTTTTTTGTGTTAGAAGTATCGTTTTCAACTGTCTACAAACACAAACAGGCAGAGATAATGCATTTTTCCAAGAGTGAATAACACAAATTCTCGAAATGAAGGGACTGAAAATCCAACTGAAGGGGGCCATGCTAGATAGATAGATAGATAGATTTATAGCTAAATAGATTGATAAATAGATACATATGTACATGTATATATGTGCATATACATATACATACATATATACATACTTACACACACAAACACATACATATATACATACATATATATATATATATATATATATATATATATATATATGTATGTATATACATACATGCATACATACATGCATACATACATACACACATATACACATATATACACAAACAAATATATATATATAAGCACGATTCTCCATTTCATGAATGATTGTTTCACGGTTTACACGAGGGAAATATTCGAAAGATACTTCATAAGTTGTACATAAAATTATAAAATACACAACATCAACGCATAAGGTTTTCGCTTACCAGTGCATTTGTGTACATTGTATCTTTCAGAACTTAATGCAGTCAAAAACGCTGTTAATTTCATTGTTAAGTGAGAATTTTCAATGCGCATTAAGTTTATATTTATTATCCCTTGTCTCTTGGTACCAGAGAAGTGGAATTAATGTTATGAAAGTTAGTATCAGATACATATGAAGTCGAATAGTCTCGTTCTTATTTCCAGGGTGACGTATGCTGTTTCGAATGGATACCTAAAGAGGGTACCTGTAGCGTTTGCGTAAAACTATGTTCGTGTCAGTATGGTATCGGGTAGTAGATGAGATTTCCCTTCCTTTAAATAGCACACATATTCTTGGTACTATCTCTTTGTGGGACTCTAAAGGGGCTGCTAAAAATTTCCTGGCGTTAAGGGTATCGTGAAAGTCCTAGTTGGAAGCCAAACAGTCGCAGTTCTTTTACCGGGCTTAGAAAATCTGAAGAACCGCTGTAATAAGTATGTGAATCTGAGAGTGGAATATGTTGAGTAAAATCCTGATTTTCTGATCCTCCTGTATTTTCTTTATTTTCTATCCAAAACCAGGAAATCTTCAGCACCCCCTCGTACATTCTCTTAATAAGGTCAAAATAATACTTAACTGGGATACATTTATTCTGACGTTTAGAGACTCTGTTGCTGTTTCATTTCTTCCATCTGCTACTGCAAAACACTGGTCTTAAACTTTGTTTTGTGATAGCTTTTTAATACGTTCTAAGCAGCCTTCTAACACGTCTTTTTTTTTAATGTCAACGTAATTTAGTTGTTACTGATTAAGCCCATGTCATTTCTGATCATGCGGAGATATGATCATAGATGATTCGTCTTTTATTCAGACGGTAATGTCTATCTGAGAGTGCACTATTCAATGTGATTTATTTTTTTAAAGCTTCAGGTTTTTAAAATTTATGACGGGAGATTTGATTGATGTTTCCTGTAGGTTCAGTGACCACTTTGAAGTTCGCTGTTGACTAGTGTTCATCTTAGTCGTAATGCTGAAGTATCTCTGCAACTTATGCACTGGCACGTTTTATGGTTATTGGTTGTGATTACACTAACAGGGAACCATGGTTAAAACTTGATTTTATTAGTTTATAAACTTTCTTTGCGTCTGTCTGTCTACACCACCAATTCTCTGTTACTTCCTTAGAAACAGCAACAGAGTCTCTAAACGTCAGAATAAATGTATCCCAGTTAAGTATTATTTTGACCTTATTAAGAGAATGTACGAAGGTGTGCTGATGATTTCCTGGTTTTGGATAAAAAATAAAGAAAATAAAGGAGGATCAGGAAATTAGGATTTTATTCAACATATTCCACTCTCAGATTCACACACATATTACAGCGGTTCTTCAGGTTTTCTAACCCGGTAAAAGAACTGCGACTGTTTCGCTTCTAACCAGGACTTTCACGATACCCTTAACGCCAGGAAATTTTTAGCACCCCTTTAAAGTCCCACAAAGAGATAATACCAAGAATATGTGTGCTATTTAAAGGAAGGGAAATCTCACCTACTACCCGATACACTGCCTCATGGCTCATACCCATGTATTTTGCAACGTCTGGGACAGCGATCGAGGCATACCATTTCTCGATGGTATTCATAAACTGTCTGGAGTATTTCTCTAATAGTTTCTTTTCTATTTCACTATGATTTTCTGTCCACCCTTCATCAAAGGATTTGGCTTCTACCTTTCGTATATGCAAGCGTTACAAACAATAGTGAGAGGGGACATGTATGCAGTAAATAGAACTAACATTAGCTTTCATGCTATTCATTTGATAGGAAGACATTCATATTTACTAGGCAACAATTCCTCACCACATAATCACTTATTAAATGTAAGCTATTAATTCCTAATTGTAATTATTCTCCAGACACTGCTTAACATAGTTCGAGCATTCCTATCGTAAATATCTGAAGGAGCTTCTTGTGTGAAATATTGCATATGACAAACCTTCATTGTTTTCAGAACCCACACGGAGTTGTCAAGTATAGAGCTGTTTAATTATGTGAAGCGTAGTGTGAACGTTTTAGCATGTTACGTAGCCCAATCCTGTTATGCTTGTTCTCTAGAGAGTTTGAAGCAAGCGAAGCTGAAATTCAAATCAACTATTTTAACGCTGGTTTTCGAGCAGACAGAGAGAGAAAGAGAGGGAGAGAGAGAGAGAGAGAAGAGGGATAAGAGAGAAAAAGAATGAGAAAGTGTGAGAGAGGGTGCGAAAGTTCAGTAGATAAAGTGACAAATATACATTCACTCATCAGTATATGTCTACAATAACATTAATCGATGAATAATATTGTCGAAAATACACATGGCCAATAAACATATTTTGGAAAATTTGGGTTTAAAATTTTAAATGTCGGCAGTTATGTAAATGTATCCCAAAATTGCCAGTCGTATAAGTGAGAGAACACACACACACACACACACACACACACATACACACACACACACACACACACACACACACACACACACACACACACACACACACACACACACACACACACACACGCTCGCACACATGTAGTAAGTAAACTACTGAACAAACTCTCTATTAAGCGACAGAACATACTTATCATTCATTATACTCCATTAACTCCGCGTTAAAGTCCACTTTAGACTATCATAATATATTATAAAATACCGGCAGGGCAAATTTTACTAAGACTATTTACTGCTCAATGAGGATTCAATTACGCTGAGTTTAACTGACAATACACTACGGTGAATATTATAGTCTAACCACTCTAATAGCTTTTGCTGATACAAAACATTAGAATTTATTAACAACGAAGGCTTTATTGATACTGCAAATGGAAAGACATTTATACGTGTTTTACTGATTACCAATCATATAGTCGCATCAAATGAAAGCTAGCACACACACACACACACACACACACACACACACACACACACACCCACACACACACACACACACGTACAGTAAGTTTTAACTATTTTTCTAACGCGACTCTCTCTATTTCTACCTCCCCTCTCATTCTTCCCTCTTGTTCTTCGCCTCTACCTGTCACCACTTCTCTCTCTCTCTCTATCTCTTGTTACTCGTCCTTCGCCTCTCACCGTTACTACTACTATCTCTCTCTCTACCTCTCGTTGCTCACTTTTATTCTACTTCCTGCCCTCCTTTTCCCTCTGCTACTCTTTCTCTTCACACAGCCTTGGTCACGTGTGTCCGGCTGCTATTTCTTTTCGTTCTTGGAATCACCAAGCTCGCACGTACTTCTTTGCCCCTCCTGTTCGTGCTTCACAGCGTTCAATACATACACACTTCACGTCTGGCTGTACAGCCTTTTTGTTTGTT
>NC_068982.1:39972688-39974473 GCF_001194135.2 Octopus bimaculoides | reverse complement strand
ATATATATATATATATATATATATACATACATGTATATACACATCTATCTTTTCTGTTTTTTAAGTGATACAAATATTTAACACACGCATGCACACACATGTGCGCGTGCACACGCATAAAAAGTGAGAGAGAGAAAGGAAGAGAGAGGGACTTTTCCACGCATTGTTAGTCAATGCGATACAGGGTTAGCAATAGTCTTTCTCTTGTCACGGCTACAAAAAAGCTACTTCTCTTCTGACTGCTGCTGCTGCTACTACTGCCGCGGAGGTTACTACTACTACTACTACTACTACTACAACTACTACTACTACTACTACTACTACTACTACTACTACTACTACTACTACTACTACTACTACTACTACCGCAGCAGAAGCGACAGCAGCAGAGCTCGAAAAATCTATCATTTCAGATATCGCCGTGACATCGAAATAGTTAATATTAGTAATATTAGAGAACATAGAATATATTTTTCTTCATTTCAAGTACAATGCTGACATTCGGAAGCCACAGCAATACATCTATGTCAATCTGAACGCTAGAAGCCTTATAGCTCCAGGTATGAAGGATAAATTAAAATATATAAAAATGAAAGAAATTGATTTAACCAGCTTATATAAAATCAAATACAGAAAATCTCAATAGAATTGTAATGATTAAAAGCGTTAGTTTCGTTAACACTAACAATGTAGAGGAAATCACAGCACGTAAAAAAGCATTGTTGAGAAAACAAGAACAAATTTAAATATTAATCTAAATATATTCATGTAGGACAAATTTAGATGAAATCTAGGTATTTATTCATAATCTTTCTCTTTCCTCCTATCTATATTTTTATCTATATGTATGCATATATATATATGTGTGTGTGTGTGTGTGTGTGTGTGTCTATGTATATATATGTATGTATGTGTATGCATATATATGTGTGTCTATGTGTCTGTATGTGTGTGTATATGTGTGTGCCGCTCTTTCTCTCTGTGTTCCCGCCTACACGTCTATACACACACACACACACACACATACACTGAAATATAGTCGAAGAGAAAAATAGAAATGGCAGCACCGTCTGTCACTTAGAACTCATTTTCGTCTGAGCACACAGACTATCGTTATGTGGAGTGTGTCGCTCAAGGTCAAAATATACTACCCTATCCAGGAATAGATCTCACAAACTTATTGATCGTTAAGCCAACACCCTATCCTCTGGCACACATGCATGCAATCAATGTTTTGTTGGATGAATGTTGTCTATGTCTACTCGAACTTTATAGGCACCCAAAACAACTTGCGAAAGTGTGGTGTTGGCTACTAGATACGAGCTTGTGAGTGACGGCTAAGGATTTATTCATACATTGTGGACTTTCTTGGCGTAAACCTGATCTGTCGTAAATGATAGATAAAAGTTCAGTAAATTCAAGCTGCGGCGATTTGTTTTATAATGATCAAAATGTTTCTGCTGTGTATTACCTAAGCAAGCTCTATCAAATCAACATCACGCATACAGACGCGCGTTGTACCAAAATTCAGCCGTCCAAGTGATCAGAGAGAAGCGTTAAATCAAGTGTTTTGGTCCAGAACAGACGCGTCGCCTGATGTGAGAATCGAAACCACAATCTTACGATCGTGAGTGCAAACTTCTCACCAGTACAAACACAACGACACACACTTACAGGCATATGTATGTATGTATGTATGTATGTATGTATGTATGTATGCATGTATGTATGCATGCATGTATGTATGTATGTATTTGTATATATATATATATATACATATATATA
>NC_068982.1:39970582-39972468 GCF_001194135.2 Octopus bimaculoides | reverse complement strand
ATATATATATATATACATACTTATATATGTATACACACACGCACGCAGATACATACGAGGAGGTGCTGGAAAGTTCCTAAAATTGAGTAAAAGGAATACAGGAGGATCAGTTAATTATGATTTTATCCAACACATTCCAGCGGTCCTTCAGTTTTTGCTAAGCCCTGTAAAAGGTCTTGGAAGGCTAGACCTCCAACCAGGCCTTTCGCGAGGAATTATTCAGGACCCTATAGTTTATACTAGGGTAAATCAAAATTATACGCCCTCTTGTCTTTGTAAATTATTAAAACAAATGCAGGAGTTGAACAATTATATCATTGTTCAACATAATCTCTTTACTTTTTGATGCACTTATTACAGCAGTCCACAAGCTTGCTTATTCTGTGGAAGAAGGTTGTTGGTGGGTTTCATCCATTTATGTACTGCTTCCTGCACTTCTTCATCTGTAGTAAATCAACGAAGTTGTAAAGGATACTTGACAGGGTATCGGAAGGAGAGGTATTTGGACTTTATGCGGAGTCTTCTCGCAACTCGGAATATAATTTTTCAATGGTTCCAACGGTGTGAGTAGCCGTATATGTGCGTGCGTTGTCGTGCAGTAAGCACACCTGTTTGATAATAGACTCTAGCGTTTTGTGCGAATTACTGGTTCATGTTTGTTGACCAGCATTTTTCTATAGCCTATACTGGTGACTGTAGACACCCTTTTCCTGGCATTGAACCACTACAGGACTGTTCGCGTTCCAAATTTTAGTAAACATCACATTTTTCTGCGAAAGGCTAAGTCTTGTACTTATTTCTGGCTGATGATTCCATTCCGCATTCTACATTTGGATCCTAGATGAAAATGATAGAGCCAAGTATCATCTACGATTATTGTCTCCAAAAAGCTTCACACTCATCGTTGGGGCGGTAGAATAAGCGTTGACAGATCTCGACACGACTGCGTTTATGTGCTTCCGTAAACTTTATTAGCACCCATCACATATCGTACACTTTACATAATGGAAGCTTGTCGTGGATGCACAAAAGCAATTAATTCGCAGAGAACATGCAACTTTATCGATGATCACACGTCGGTTCGCCAGAACCTTCTGTCGAGCCTGTTGGATCTTCACGTCAGTGCTGGAGGGGAAAGGCCATCTTGCTCCTTCTTCGTATCCCACTCTTCTCCGGCAATTCTCAAACTTTTCGATCCACTTCTACACAATTCTACACAGTAGAACGCTGTCACGGTATTGTATTCAAAATCGCGATGAATTTCCACCCCTGACACATCTTCTGACCACAGAAATCGGATCACTGATCTCTAGTCTTTGTACATGGCCAACGAAGCGGCTATGCTCATTCTGTAACACAAGGAAGAAAACTGGAGCAATCAATATCAGTCCTCGATTACGTAACGACAAGACTACAATGCCTTTAATCTTTTCAGGGGCAATAAGATGTAATCGGCTGACTCATTGCATTAAGAAATTAATGGCTTTGTGTTAAAGTTTGAAACCATTATTTTTAACCATCTACTTCTCTGTATATAGTTATAAATTCTTCCTTTTTCAATCTTTTTCCTTTTTAATCGTGTCACTCATTTCACTGCCGCCATGATGCGGCATTGTTTGAAAGGTTCAGTCGAAAAACCGACCCCAGTACTTAATCTAGCTGTATATTTTGCCTAGGCACTAGGTTAAAGAGATCTTTTATCTTTTACCTTTTACTTGTTTCAGTTATTGGACTGCGGTCATGCTGGGCACCACCTTGAAAACTTTTTAGTCGAATGAATCGACTCCGGGACTTATTTTTAAAGCCTTGTACTTATTCTGTTTGTTTCTTTTGCGGAAACGTTTCAAACGAAGACATAAACACAACAGCGGTGGTGGGAGACAAAC
>NC_068982.1:39968836-39970572 GCF_001194135.2 Octopus bimaculoides | reverse complement strand
ACACACACACCCACACACATGACGAAATTATTTCAGTTTCCCTCTAACAAATCCACTCACAAGTTCTTGGTCGACTCCGGACTATTTTCAGAGACAATTGATATGGACTGAACGCAAGATCACATGGTTGACAAGCATGTTTTTTAACCGCACAGCTACGTCTGTGCTTATATTTATATTTCCAATGATTTTACCTTTTAAACATTAAGAACTTGATCTAAATCGATTTTCCAAGTTAAGTTCACCTACGCTTGTCCATTAGATCTGATAATTGCTAATAACGAATTGATTGCTAATAACAGATATATTTAATAAAAAAAAAAAAAAATAGAGACAAAAACATACATATACATATACATACACACATACAAATATTTTCTACTTTGTATTGACTTTAATATTCAAATCTTTATTTTCCAACTTTACTTGCTGCAACAATTTACAACTTGTGTTTAACGTTAGTATTTGTATGATTAACAAAGTCTGCGCACATTTTTCGATTTCCAAATGTATTTTGTCGTTGGAAGGCTAATGCTTCTGATAATATTTGAGATTATTATATTCATCTAAGTTTATGATATTTTCCTACGCCTGAGATTGAGAATATCTCATTAGAGTCATAAAGTAATAAAAGTCATAAAGTAATAAAATGAAGCAATTAGTAATTTGAAAGAATAAATAAAATTAATTGTATCTCCACACCACCTTTCACATGCATTAAGTTCTTTATTATAATTATTGAAACTCTAGCTTTACAGATTCGTACACACAACACATTCTTTCACACACACGAATCAACAAAGCATACTTTGTCATGGAGAAATTTGGTCCATGGCAGAATTCAGTGTATGGTTTTCTTACAGGTTCGAATATGTCTTCAGCACATTTGAACAAGATTGGATAGATAAATATATGCGCAAATATACGTCTATGCCTGTATACAACAGTGTTTAAGTGTATGAGCATACACACAAACACACACACACACACACGCACACACACACATACACCCACATACACACACACACACACGCACACACACACACACATACTAGACTACCTGTGACCCGTTGAGTCACCAATAGTTTGAGGTACCCAAAAAAACCGCGTATCTCGGTAACCCGTGGTTCGATTTGTGCGAAATGTGTTTTATTCTGTTTGTATTCACATGAGCATCCGAATCATGATGTCTCCTGCTTTTGTCTCTTACCCTGCTCCACCCAGTCTCATTGATCCTTCTATTCGCATGCCTGTCCCGATCTTCGGTAAATATTTCTTAAAGGACCCGTTCGTACTTCGGTGTGAAATAATTTTTTTCACAGTGCATTCAACGTATCTCACCTTCAAGCTACTTTCTTCCGGAAAAGAACGGGGAATTGTGGTGGGGATCTTGGATTTCCCCGGGAAAGTTTTGTTTCATTTTTATTTCAAGAACCAGTCACCCGATTTACGCGTTACTTGTTTTATTCCGTTTATATTCACATTTCAGGAGGGTATTAATTCATAATATATTCCCCGTTATGCGCCAGTTTGGCTGTGTAACATTGCAAGCAAGATTGAAGTTCATTTCTAATGTAATATAGATATACACACATAGTGTTTTTTATATACATTATTTCATCCATTAATATTGCATGATTGTCCTTCGTAGGGATTCTTAATCTGGTAAGGGTTCTACTTTTTTTCAAGGGCTGAGGTCTTGTTACATGCATATACATATAGATCTGCATATATAT
>NC_068982.1:39967061-39968674 GCF_001194135.2 Octopus bimaculoides | reverse complement strand
TGTGTGTGTGTGTGTGTGTGCATGTGTGTGTGTGTGTGTATACCAATCTCTCTCTCTCTCTCTCTCTATATATATATATATATTATATATATATGAATGTGTTTCTATAAATAATGCATAGATAAATAATAAACACATGTTTGTGTGTGTGCGTGAGTGTTTATGATATGTGGTGTATATGTGTGCGTTTGTGTGCATGCGTAGCTTTATCCTAATGCTTGGATAAGGATATTCATAGTAGCCTTCAATAGAATTGGTAATTAATTATAACGTGTCACTGAATATTATTTATTCTATAAGATACTGGAATACCCAAATCTCTGCATTAATTTATACTTTTATTTGGATTCTTCAATATTCATTCTTTTAAGCATCTTTCTACAAGATATTTGACTGAACATCAAATAAGTGCAAACGGTCGAATCACAGAATTTGTTCGCTCCGAAAATGGAATCAATCTTTTGTAAGGCATTGAGAGTTTGGCGTTCCATACAAATTCTCGACATTTCAAATTTAGTCGTGATATACATTAAGTATAGATAATAATGTCAGAAAGTAATCATCAATAATAGACCACATCACATGGCGCGTGCTTCAAATTCTTTAGAACATAAATGCTGTAAATTGTATAAATGACAAAGCACCTATAACTGATAGAAATGGCAAAAACACGCAAAACAATGATACGTTATTTATAGTTATCACGGATTAGGAATAAAATCGAATTTAGATAGCATTCACGCTTCCTAAACAAGATGAGCCATAACTGCTAACATTATGTATTTCAATTTATTGGAATTCTAAGATTTTGTGAAAGCATTTATATCTAGGCTATCGAATGCAAACAACTGTATCTGTTCATGGTACACTCATAAAAAAATCTGTGATTGACACCATACTATAAGCTCCTATTGGAAAGTTCCTCAACAAAGAGGCTCATTCAAGGCCAGTATATTATAAAGGTGAAAACTATATCGTGTGTGGGTGTGTGTATGTGTGTGCGTGCGTGCGTGTGTGTGTCGTGCGTGTGTGTATTTGAAGTTTATTTGGTATTGTTGTTAAATTTGTAGAAAACAACAAAACATACATATGAAGGGACTTTATACACTTAGTGCAATAAGAATTTTCAGTGACTGCAAGTTGATTGTGGCCTCAAATTTCGCATTTAATGGAAACGGGTAATAGAATGGATAAGTCCTTACAGTGATGAAGATCCAATCAAGCCAATAATATATAAAATTCTGGCCTTGTGCATATAGTTCAAAAGATGGTATCCATACATGTATGTATGTATGTATGTATATATGTATGTATGTATGCATGCATGTATGTATGTAGGTATGTATGCATGTATGTATGCATGCATGTATGTAATATATATAGTCAAATCGAATAATCTAACCTGAGCTCCACTACGGGATGCAGTTGAATGTTATATTCAGGACACACACATTTATACACACACAGAGAGGAACATACGCACACACATACATACATACAAGCATGCATATATGCTTACATGCATTCATACAATAAATGCATACACACACATATATATACACATTTATCTATGTATGTGTATATATATATGCATACTTGTATATATATATATA
>NC_068982.1:39964831-39966738 GCF_001194135.2 Octopus bimaculoides | reverse complement strand
CGCAGTCGTTGGATCGCGGTTTCGCTTCTCAGACCGGGCGTTGTCATTATTTATTGAGTGAAAACACCTAAAGCTCCTCAAGCCTCCGGTAGGGGGTGGGGGTGGCGAACCCTGTTGAAATCTTTCACCAAAACTTTCTCTCACTCTTCTTCCTGTTTCTGTTATACCTGTGTTTCAAAAGGCCAGCCTTGTCACACTCTGTGTCACACTGAATCTCCTCGAGAACTACGTTAAGGGTACACGTGTCTGTGGAGTTCTCAGCCACCTGCACGTTAATTTCACGAACAGGCTGTTCCGTTGATCGGATCAACTGGAATCTTCGTCGTCGTAACTGACGGAGTGCCACAAATATATGTGTGTGTGTATGTGTGCGTATGTGTGTGTGTGTGCGTATGTGTACGTATATACAGAGAGAGAGAGAGAGAGAGAGAGAGAGAGAGATAGAGAGAGGGGGAAGGAGAAAGAGCGAGAGAGAGAGAGAGAAACAGCAAATCATTAGAAACGACAAGTCCAAGGGACGTTCAATCAGTATATAATTACATTTCTTTTTCACAGATGACAAAGTTAATTGAAAATTTAATAATATAAATTTATCGTAATATTTTTGACACAAGTAATTCACACATCAGACGAACAATTACCACATACATGTGTCTCTCCACTTAGTATCTGCAAATAACTGTTAGAACCCATTACGAAAAGCAATAGATGAAAGCAACAAACGCAAGTGAGTGGAGGAAAAATTCGTAGGTTGGCAACAGGAAAATTGTGAATAGAATTAAAATTAAAGAAACAATAACGGTGCTCATGAAAACTAGTATAATAACATAATATACACAAAAATTGACACACAGTTTACGCAAGTAATTTACTAGATAGCATATTACGCAAGTAATATACTAAAGTTCAAACTATCTCCTCATTTGTAAACTATATCCTGGTGTGCAAAGTTGCAAATTTCAAATCCAACGATGCTGATTAGATTCCAATGACACTTGACAAGAAAGAAATGACAATAACGGACGTTACTAACAGGAACCACTCTTCAGTAAAATACTGAATTTATGATTTCTCTCGAAATACCAACGAAGTTTCGCTCTAATTTTATCGAAATATTTCATCTTGCAATATTATGTAACAGGAATAGTATTGACATTGACTTCGAAGTGTCAGCTAGTTAAAGCCATCATCGAACATTCTAATGATGGGTCACCTGGTCGAAGTCACTTTCACTATTCTTTTTTGTCACAGAATAACAAAGTTCAGCTCAGTTCTATATTTCAGAGGTGAGAAATTATGTGCATTATTGACATTATTTACATTCAACGGATATTTGTCCTCATCTTGTTTTTTTCTTAACACAACGTTTCGGCTGATATACCCTCCAGCCTTCATCAGGTGTCTTGGGGAAATTAAGCCCGCGCTCTTAACCGCTATGCCATATGCCCGTGGGCATGTAGCGTAGTGGTTAAGAGCGTGGGCTACTAACCCCAAGATTCCGAGTTCGATTCCAAGCAGTGACCTGAAAAGCAATCTCAATAATAATAATAACATCGAAAAATACCTTAGGAATGAAAACCCAGGTTCGAAATTTCCCCAGGTCACCTGAAGAAGGCTGGAGGGTATATCAGCCGAACGTTGTGTTAACAACAAACCAGATGAGGACAAATATCCGTTGAATATAAGTAATGTAAATAATGTAAATAATGCACAAAGTTCACCTTTATCAAAGTAATTGAGTTATTCTTTCGTTTATTGTCAAATTTTTTTTCTTATAACTTAAAAAAATCATGTATTAACACTGTAAACACACAGACACACAGACAAGCACAAACACACAAATACATACACACACATACATACACACACATTAATCTCTCTCTCTATATATATATGTATATATATAT
>NC_068982.1:39962963-39964821 GCF_001194135.2 Octopus bimaculoides | reverse complement strand
CATATATATATATATGTGTGTGTGTGTACGTGTGCATGATTGCTTGTGTGTGCGTGTATGTGTATGTATACTGCAGTTAAAATACTTAACTCGGATATTTTTGTTCTAGATATACAAATTCACGGGAAAACCAGGGACATTTCCAGGCGATAAGTACAAAACCCTCTGTAAATATCGCTGGATTTAGAAAATTTAACGTTTATACGGAATTCAAAAAATTCTTATATAAAGCTAATTCACCGTTGTGGTTACAATAGCACATACAGAGACACAGACACAGACACACACACGCACGTGCACACACACGCACGCACACAGAACAGACACGTATTCCCGCGCACAAATACTAAAACAGACAGCCACGCGAACATTCATACATACACACGATTTTGGTGTGTGTATTTGGTATTTCAATTATAGTTTTGTTGGAATTATGTAAACAAGCGGCAACAGTGGATAATAAGAATGACATTTTCACTGATAATTTGAAATATATTTTCTGCAAACTGTAAGACTGCACCTCGATTACTAATCAGATATGGAAAAACTTGTAAAATCTCCTCATAGTTAACGTTGTATAATACAGATCACAATCCAAGATTAGTCTTAAGATATCTGATTTTTCATTACTGGTTTAACGTTGAAAGTGACAATACGAACATATAAATTTCCTGCGTTTGAGGCCAATGAAACAGAAAGAAGCCAAATCCATGAAAGAAAACATAAATTCTATGAATTTCTCATCTGATTAAATGAAAGGACACAACTAAATCGCTAACGAGTTCAAGGAAGTGTCATTTTTAGTGCAAATAATACGGTTTTACGTACCCTTTAATTTTGAACATTCTTGACGTAATAAAATGGGAGAGAACTTTCTAAGACTTAAATGTCCAATGGGTGAGCAAATGCTGCTTGAAGTAAGACATTTAATTTTATATATAAGCTCGGTATCAGGTAATGTGCTTGTTAAGCCAAATACTAAAATTTGATCCTTGAAAGACACACACACACACATACATATAAGCATACATTCATATATACATACTTACATAGACGTTTATCATTTAAGTATGTATGCGCATGACTAGATATGCAATTATGTGCATGAGAAGACATACATAAAGCAAAACATACAAATTTATACATATATACCTACAAACAAAAATGCCCTGTTGTTGATGTTGAAATTCCAATGAAGGAGCCTTGGATGTTAGAAATTGGCTATTTCCCTATTGGCAAGAAATCTTGAAATAAAACAGAATAATGACATACATAGATACATACAAACATGCATGCGTACATACATACTTACATACATACACGTATAGATAAACACATGCATACATAGGTACGTACGTATATACATACAAGCATACGTACGTACATACATAATACATACATGTATACATACATATATACATACTTACATACAGACAGACATTTCAGTACATGAAAGACGCTTCTAACACATTATGCTGCAGTACCTCGGATTAAACACCAAATTCTGTTTCGAAGCAAAGGATAAATTCTTTAACCGAATTTCAAGGTTTGTTTGCCTTAACCAAGCTAGAAATATTATCGCTCCTAAATAATCACTTGTTGCTTAGAGCTTCATAAACAACTTACCTGCAATTTCCTCCAGTACATAGCTAAGTGACTGAATAAAATTAAATGTTATGCTATGTAGTTCTATAATACAAATTATAAGCCAAGGTCATAATACACATGTAAGTGAGTGTTTGAAAGTTCAATCACAAAGATGTTGCAAACACGTACATATCCGTATCCATATTTATATCTATATATCTATATCCGTGTGTATATATGTATATATATATATATATATATATATATATAT
>NC_068982.1:39961150-39962871 GCF_001194135.2 Octopus bimaculoides | reverse complement strand
TGTGTGTGTGTGTGTGTGTGTGTGTGTGTGTGTGTGTGTATGTATGTATGTATATATCAAGCTAGTAGAAATGGAAGCAGCAATGTAAAGAATATCAATTTGCGCTTCCTCTGCAGCAGGCACCGTACCACCGAATGCCAGATCGAAATTTTGTCAAACCTATATAGTTTAACATTGACTGAACATACATACGCATGCTCATACACACACATATGTATGTATAAACATACATATATCAGAGTTGACATGGACTTCTTAAACCATATCCTAGAACGGGGTAGATAAAGAGATAGTACTAGTTAGTTTTGATGTAACTAGTCTCTACTCAAATATCCTCCATCTTATCCTATACGGGCTAGAGGCAGTAGAATTCTGGATAAACAAACACCCAAAAAGTCTTCAGGAGAGATTTTCGAAAGAATTTATATTTGAAGGTTTAGAGATAGTACTGGAAAACATCTACTTTTTCTTTGATGATAAATGTTATCTACAAATATAAGGCATTGTGATGAGGACGAATGTTGCACCAACGTTTGCCACAATAGTAATGAGGTACTTAGAAGAAAAAATGTCCACGCTGTCCAGAACTACTCTTGACCATCACTTCCAAAGCTTTCATATAAGAAACTGGAAAAGATTCTTAGATGACTGTTCATATTTTGGAACCAATGTAAGGAGGACCTTACAAAATTTCTTAAATTAATAAATATCATTCATGTCACAATCCAATCCACTACGGAAGTAAATGAAGAGGAGGTCTCCTTTCTGGATATTTTCTACTACAAGAACAGAGATACATACCAATATTTAGTTTTCAGATCTTGCCTCCCTTCCCATTCAAAAAGAAACATACCATTCAATATGGCAAGGCGCATATGCTCAATAGTCACAGATACTATTAGATGATAGAAACGACTGGCAAAACTAAATATAATCCTTCAGAAACAAAAATACCCAATAAGTTAATTCAACATACCTTAACAGAGGCAAAGAAAATCCCTATTCCTTACGGAGAAACAATTAAGCTAGGTGTGAAAACAAAAATCCAAATAGAAATATTTCATTGGTAGTCATTCACAATCCTAGAAACCACAACATCTTGCACTCAGCTAAACGATACCTCCCAATTCTACATCAATCATCAAATCTCTAACGAATAATAGAAAAAAAAATAATAACAAATTATCAACAGTCGAAGACAAACCAACAAACCACAAGAGACTTCTAAGAAAGGCGAGATTCACATTTGAAAAAGAAACTATGCGAGTAACCAACTGTGGAGACCTTCGTAGTGAATTAACTGAACAAGGGACAACCCAAAAATTCAGGAATGGGAAGGAATTAAAAATGAATGCAATCATATGTTGCAAATCAAAAACAAGTAGAAGAATAATACCTGTTTATGTGTTTATGTAACGATCGTAGGATTTTGCTAAGGACGCATTAATAAAATGATCCCCAAGCAGTTGTTGCAAATGTTTGAATGTGTTTTGTTACATATATAATATTCGTTGTTAGTCTCACGCATGCACAACGTCTTCGAATAATGCTTAGGTACCTATGTACTCGTGATCAAACATCGAATCTGCTTTTTGGAGAACCCATATTTCAACAAGAGGATAGCTGAAGAAGACATGACAGCTAAAGAGAGAGGGAGAGAGAGAGAGAGAGAGAGAGAGAGAGAGAGAGAGAGAGAGAGAGAGAGAGAGAGAGAGAGAGAG
>NC_068982.1:39950071-39960341 GCF_001194135.2 Octopus bimaculoides | reverse complement strand
TATATATATATATATATATATATATTAATAGTTATCGCCAAACTAACATGGCAGTCCCCCAAAAAATAGAATGCTGCTGTTGATTAGCTCCAAAAGGCCATCGCCTCTAACTAGCTGTGTGACACGAACCTGTGTCTATTCGTGTGTCACATAGCTAGCTAGACGCAATGGCCTCTTGAAGCTATTCAACGGCATCATTCGTCCTATTTTTTGGGGACTGCCATGGTAGCTTGGCGCCAACTATTAATATCCAGTACCTCTGCCGTAGTCTCCTTTAGAGAGACTTAGAGATATTAACATATATATATATATATAGGTAATATATGCATGTAAGTGAAATATACCTCCGCATAACTGCGTGTATGGGTATATGTGTATATATGTAAATTGTTAGAGCGATAATTTAAAACCGCACTGGTTTCTGAAACGTTTACTTAGACAGGGTAAAGCTTCAATCATAGGTCTTTAATTTTCATCTGTCTCATAATATTGATTATCTATTGTCTCGAAATTAAAATGTCAAACAGTTCGAACAATACAGAAATTGATGAGGATATGATATAACAACGCTACTGACGAAAGAGGAATCATTGTGTGAACTAATGAAGATAAGTGTTCCTTGCTCTGGATCAGTGTGTGGTATTTACAATGATGCTTACTTTGAGGAAGTATAATACTGAATACTAGAAGTGGTTTTGATCGTAACCGAGCAGAAGTCAGAGAATCAACGAATCTAAGAAAAAACAGAGAGAGAGAGAGAGAGAGAGAGAGAGACAGAGAGGGAGAGAGATTTACATATAAATATATATGTATGCACACACACACATACACACACAGACACACACACATATATATATATGTATATAAGCATGTGTGCTTATATGTATATATAAATGTAAGAACTTACCGTTGATAAGGCTGTATGGAGTTCAATTATAAATAAATAAAAAATACACAATAAGTACAGGACACCACCTGAGCGAAAAACACGTAAATACACGAGAGATAAGTACGGGACAAAATACCAAAAGAAATACAATAAGAACAGGACATCAACAAAGAGTGAAATATATTTAAACACATAACGAGACACAAGTACACGACAAAATAGCAAAAGAAGTTTAACTCCTCCTTCGTTATCGACTGTTTGTTACTCCCTATTTCGAACTTTCAACGATAAGATTGGAAAACTTCATAAGACAACAACATACAGAAATTTTAAAAATATAAAATTTGTGGAGAATTAAGGGCTTCGAACGAACGAACAGCAACAGAGTGGACTTACAGAGTAAACAATCGACGAAGTCAAACATTAAGGGTCGTTTGGCCAAGACTCATTTTAATGGGTAACACCTGGGAGAAATTTTGAAAGGATATAGAATAAAGAGAAGAGAAGAAAGAAGTAGAAGAGGAAAAGATGACGGGAGGAGACGTCGCGTCCAGGAAGGACACAGGTGAGAGAAATGGTCTGTAGTTATGTGTGAGCAAACAGGTAGAGGGAACAGGAGAGAGAATGAGAGAAAGAAACAAAGAGAGTGAGGAGAAGGAAAAAGGAACGAAAGATAGTAGGGAGTAGAAGACAGACAGACAGGGGACAGCAAAAAACGAAGGGGGAGAAACGGAAAATAAAGAGGACTGAAGAGGGATAGAGAAAAAAAAAAACAGAGTGTGGAGTCGCAGAAATTATAGATAAATGTAAGAACTTACAGTGGACAAGGTTGCATGGCGTTCGATTATAAATAAATTTTAAAAAATAGACATTAAGTACATATATACATACACACACACACACACATATATGTATATATATATACATATATGTAGAGGAAGAGATAGATAGATAAATAGATAGATAGATAGATAGAGATAATAATCTGAACGGGCTCGATGTCCACTTAGACGCACACCTACACGCACATACATTTACATGCGCACACACATAAATACATAAATACAAAAGAAAAGCAGACACATAACCATTAATATTTTTACTCCAGAACACATACACATACACACATACATACAAAGATGCGCCCGTACATGCACAACATACATTTTTGAAGACTTCGCTGCAAAAATTGTAATAAGCATATAAAGAGATGTCGTTATACATTACATAGGAAGAAAACTAGAGGTGACCATTCTCACATATTTTACTGTTCGTTTGGCTAATCCCAGCAAACCACGCACCTCTCATTCGTCTACTCTCCAAGCGAACTCATAGCAATCACTACTTAAATCAAGCACTAGCAAATACTTAGCTGCAACGGGCGTTCATCATTGAACACCGGGCGTTCATCATTTAATAAAAGTGTGTATAAGAAACCTGACCTAAACTATATTTCGTATTTCACACAAATAGAACATTTGAGCAGATATAAATACATCATGTTATTCTCCTTGCACAAAGAAAAATATATGCTTTATGGTGCAAATGTACTCTCTGATATACTATCAAATGCTGGTTCTATAACTGTAACGCCTTTTTGGTTATCCATTTGCTTAGTAAGTTCGATGTGGTGCTAAATAACAGTAATACTATGTTGATTCAATCAACCAGATAATGAAAAATACTAAAAAATCATTGCCTAGTCTTAGAATGTTACAGAATGATAATACACAGTGCCAATGAGAAGTAATTAATCAATACCGAACAGCGCAGACTGTTGGTTATTTATTTACTTATTTATTTATTTATTTATTTATTTATTTATCTATCTATTTATTTCTTGATATGTTCATTCGTTGATAAAATGAAACGCAAAGTAAAGAATATCTATTGTTAAGAACCATATAATTTGAAATTCTGTTAAAAGCGAACAAACCGTTTACTCAACATGTTTTTTAAAAAAATATTTTGCGTGTGGAAGGGTGTACTTTAAATTGTATTTTAAATTAGAGGCAAATAAGCATTGGCATTAAATCTCGTGATCTACAATATATATTATCATGCCATGTTACTGTATTAGAAATAGCCTGCAAACACTGATGTCTGTAAGACAGCAGGGAACCGGAATTCATTTCAGCTGCTTAGATTACAGTTTCCAGACGGATATCTATGTACGTATGCTTGTTTGTTTGTGTGTGTATGTGTGTGTGTGTGTGTGTGTGTGTGTGTGTGTGTATGTTTGTGTGTGTGCGTGTGTGCGTGTGTGTGTGTGTGTATGTATGCATGTAAATATGTTTGTATGTATATATATATATATATATATATATGTGTGTGTGCATGTGAGTGTGTGTGTTTATGAATGTGTATACGCGTTTGCGTAGTGCCATTGTGCGTGCACATCGCGCCGGTTCAGACTATTATACCTATCTATCTATCTATCTATCTATCTATATACAGACAAACAGATAGATAGATAGATAGATAGATATAATAGTCTGAACCGGCGCGATGTGCATGGACAATTGCACTGCGCACACGCACATACACTTACATACACACACACGCACGCACACACATATATATGTGTCTATATATACACACGCACATGTATATATATATATATATATATATATATATATATATATATATATACATATATATATATATATATAGGAAAGTAGGTGAGAGTAAGGCAAGTTTGACTTATATATATAGGCCTGTGTATGTTTTTTATGCACATGTATATACATACATGCAAGTATACATGGAGAGAGAAGAGAGAAGAAATGTCGTTGTCATATATTTTAAAAGAAGTTCGTTTCTATCTGTGTTCGCAATTCAGGTTTAGATAAGTGTGTTTAGTGAAGATGTATATTTAACTATAATCAACAACACTTCATATTCACTCACACACCACCAATAGCCATTTGACATCATAAATCTGCACGTGACATAAATTATGATAAATGCAGCTAGCTACGAATCTCCCATCTGCTTCTCGGTCTGTTAGAAATATCAACCAATTCTGTCTCAAATCTTGCCCTGCTGCTTTAAATGAAGAAGTATAGATGAAAAATAGAAGCTTTCATATACAACAGAACGTGATGTCAGGTCTACAAGGCCTTGTATCCAAGAACTATTTAGTGTAGACAATATTATATACATATATAAAAAAAGACGACGAGTTGGGAGAATCATTAGTATGCCGAGCAAAATGCTTAGAGCTATTTTGTCTGGCTTTAAGTTCTGATTTCAAATGCTGCTGCGGTCTATCTTGCCTTCGGGGTGGATGAAATTAGTACCAGTTGAGTTATAAGCTTGATGTAATCAACTATATCTCCTTCCAAATTTCAGGCCTTCTGCCTTTAGTAGAAAGGAATATATATTTTTAAGTTGATATCACAACGATCTACTTTCACTAAATCGAACCATCAAGAGTGTGTTTAAGCTGTCGATCGACATGGTACAATTTGTAGCCAAATACCCCGATGGCCGCGTATATAAAAGAAAGGACCCCGTCGTGCTCGCATTAGACTAGGAAAAAAATGACACGATAATAAAGAATAAACATAGTAACTTTCACTTACATAGTTCAAATTATCTGATTATTTCATAACATCTGGATATGGTAACATCATCTCTGCTTTATACAAATAATTCACAAGAATGCATTCATGTTAATTTTATATCGATTGAATCCAGGAAAATTAATGTTTAACTTATTTAACATAGATTTATAATAGAAAAATTATCCCTCTACTAGGAAAGCCATTTTAATCCATCTCAATAGCAGCTGTTGTGTAATATAAAACAGTAAGCATTTAAAACTATGTACAATGCTGTTAGTGTTCATATATTTTGATACAGCGAACTTTGCAAAAATAAGAGGCGGGGTTGAAGCGTCAATATGCTTGGGCTTGGCTGTACAAGATATTAGATCAGGGCCAGTTGAATTTCATTGGACAGGTTCATTCCCATTGCACGGGGCCTTGGGCAAGTGTCTTCTACTATAGCCCCGGATTGACCAATTCCTTGTGAGAGAAATCGTTACTGCTACTTATTTTGCTATTTAGTCTTTTTATTATTTTTTTCTCGAAACCGTTTTGACACGGGGGCAAATACAAAATATGTACACACGTATTTACGTATACACGCCGGCTTCCACGTGTTTCTGTTTATTAAATTCACTCGAAAAGGTTTCGACAACCCAGGGATATAATAGAAGACACTTGCCCAAGTTATCGTGTAGTGGGTCTGAACGACATGAATGGTTAACGAACTCCTTAACACAAAACCATGCCTGCACCTATATAAAGATTAATATGTTTTCATTCTCTGAAAACAATTGTGCATATGGTTCAACGAAACACTATCACCAGTTTGAAATCTACTGGATATTTTATTCGAAGATTTAATGAAGAGTATAACCCTTCTGGAGATATGTTTGTAAAAAAAAAAAAAAAAAAAAAAAACTACGAAAACCATCAGAAAATATTCAAAGACAGCGGGTAAATCTTTTGTGTTCCGTAAGTGATATTTTTTTACGGTGCATGAATTAATTTCAAAAGCCAGATATTTGAAATATTACTTTAATATCTCACAATTCATTATTTTCTATAGTGCTGTGTTTTATTATTCCATTATAATTGGAGCGCATATGTAAATCATGCAATCTTTGTCGTTTTCCCTATTTACTATTGTAAATTATATGTCAACCTTAACAAAATCTGATTTAAGTTAAACCTAACATCCAAATGAATAAATCAGCAGCGGTTGGCAACGAAGCCAATAGACTGTTATATTCAATGAAACATAGACTATTATTCTTACCATCTGAAGCATATGATAACAACTGCAACACAATATTACGGTTAGCAACTAAATTTGTTGGCTACCATTATAACCATTTTGCCACTATCAAAGAGACTGCTAGCTTTCTTGGAATAATTTGTTTTTCTTATATCTCGGCAATCAATGAATTGATATTTAAGTAAGATAAGAGGTTGTATTTTTATTTCGTGCTTCTCAGTTAATTATATTCCGATGATGTCATTATACAGTGTTAGATTTTTATTGGACAAAAACATTCTACTTGGCGTTAATTGAATTTAGTTTGTGCGCTAGAGTATAGTCAAGTGTGGAAGGAGTCCACATTAGCAATAATGTGGTTCTGGGTTCGATTCCATTGTGGATCTATTCGAGTGCGGCTTCGATCGAATGACGTCACTTGCAATCCTAAACATAAGGTGCATTTATGTATGTCTAAGTGGAGAATATTCTCAAAGGATAAGTCCGACAATGAAAAGTCTCATTACGTCCGAAAACACTCGAACGTGTTAAACATGACTTTACACAAATACATTTTCAATGTTACCACGTAGACCATTATGTATGTATGTATGTATGTATGTATGTATGTATGTATGTATGTAAGCATGTATGTATGTATGTAAGTATGCATGTATGTATGTATGTATGTATGCATGTATGTATGCATTATTGATTCTCTCGTGGCTTCCACGATTGAGAGATCATCAGCAAAATATTCTTTGTTCGATGTTTAGCCGTGTCATCTCATGAGTGAATTCATGCCTATCTAAGATTTACAGATCCAGTTTCAGATGTTGCTGTGATGCTCACTGTCCTCTGGGTAGATTGATCCCAACTTTACGCTGACATATTTTCTCCATGAGTGTATTGTCACTGGCTACCTAAACGTCGATGTATTCATAGAGAGAGCTTCTCTTCTGAAATTTATTCAGCGTTTCCAATTCTATTGTATTCAGGTATAAGCTGCAAGTTTACAAGCAGGCCTTCAGAGCCTGTCTCCAGAGCTAAGATGACCAAAGAAGAGGGCTTTAAATAATCGGGTGCTTTCTATGGCCAACCCTCAGTTGCACGCTGTTAAGGAGACTGGCTAATCTGAGAACGTCACATCTTGCAAGAAAATCTGAGTTGGGAACATTGTTCTACCAGTTGATGTTGCGATACACACACACACACACACACACACACGCACACGCATCTATCTATCTATCTATCTATCTATCTATCTATCTATCTATCTATCTATCTATCTATCTATCTATCTATCTATCTATATGCATATACCGTTGCTCTTAAGTTAAAATCTCGTATGTCCAAATTTGGGCGAATGCGTTTGTTTTTCAATATTTTTTTTTGCTTGTAATAGCCGGTTCTTTTGGTCAAACTATCTTATCTCGAGGTGCTTCAGATGCCAATGTATCAAAAATTGTCACAGTGTAGTGCAACGGCTTTGCTATGGAATGGGGAAACGACTTTTTCGTTTTCTCAAAAAGGAATGATTTTGACTTACGACACTTTTACAGAATAGCAACTATATATATATATATATATATTTACATATATACGAATTTATGTAAATGTGTCTAGAATAATATATCCGTTGAATAAAGTTATAACATGGTCTGGTTTTCTAGTTTTTTACTATTGTATTAAAAAAAAATTACAATGTTGAAGTGTGTTAAGTATCAAAAAAGTATTTTGTAATGGTCATAAAGATCCATTAGCGCTTTCATACGTTAGTAGTAATCATCAGATTTCAGAATGTATCTAACTGACAACTGTTGTAAAATGAACGACTTTTTCCTTTTTGTACCTTTTAGAAGGCTCCAACAGGCTGAATTTTTCGAATACGATTTTGACTAATCAACATGCACTTAAACGTCACAGTTTGCCGGGTGCACCGGTATTACTGGCATAGATCCCGCCTTTATTTTAACCAATTAACTTGCGGTCTACATGCAATGGCTTTATGAGTGAGTAAACTTAGTTGGTTTCGATCGTTGTTATTTCAATCAGTCGTGAATTTCTGTAATTTGTTTATATTCATATGGTAAAGATACTTTTTAATCCACATGATTAACTGGTTGTTATATTATTGTTGTTATTTCCGTTCAGATCAGGTTTTGAACATTTTAATAAACGTGTTTCTTTTATCTTTCTTCCAACCTCACTTGTGTTATGTAGTTTGTAGAAAGGAAAATTTAGCAACATTTTCTAACCACATGTTTCTATATCTTCAATAGAATTTGGCGAACATTAGTGCTACGGATTTGTTGTCTGTGAACTCATGACTGTTCCGATAATGCATTCCCTGTCTCGCCAATATATAGTTCCTCGCATTTAGGGCATTTAATGCAGTAGATTAAATTTCTGCTTCCGCAGTTCATATCTCATTTGCGAAAATCTGTCCATTTTTTGTTCTAATGGATCTACAATTATGCATGTATTGACACGTTCCACATCTGTTATCATTACACTTGGATACTGTGAATGTTACATCCTGTTTGTTCATGTTGAATTTTACTTTTCTTAATAGTTTCTTTAGGTTATGTGGTTGCCTTTTGCTTAAAATGGTAGTTTGATTAGTTCTTATGCTTTTTAAATTTTTCACTTTGTTTCATGATTGGCAAAATTGTTTTGATGATGTTAAAAATGTTTTGGTGATGCGGAGTGTGTGTTATTAGAAATGGTATTGTGTTCCGTTGATAGGTTCATCTTTCTCTTGTTACCCTAAGTTGTTCTATAGGTATCTCTTTTGCACGTTGTATGCTATTTTCTATAAGCAGGAGAGGGTATTTTTGCTTGAGCAATATATATACGCGCACTTCTATACAAACATATCAGCTAAAGCAGGCAGACTCAATGTATTACAACTCGATAGGATTTGGTCATGGTGCGGTTACCAACATTTAAACTTTATTGCCATTAAATTTCATTCTTCCAGTGTCGGCAAATATGTACTAGAGGAAATATGCCTATACATTCATATGCACGATTCATTCACACATATGAACTGTGGCATATGTCAATATACAGGCATACACTAGATATATCCATTGCCTATGTATTTAGGAAGCATACTTCAACTTGCGTTAACGTATGTATATACATATGCAGTGCTTGTATGCGCTTGTACATTCGTTTCTGTTTCTATATATTTATCTATCTATCTACCTAACTACCTACCTACCTACCGACCTACCTACCTGACTGCCTGCCTGCCTCTCTGTCTGTCAATCTGTCTGTCTGTTTGTCTGTCTGTCTGTCTCTTTCTCTGAAAGATCATGTGGTTTCGTTGCTAAGGAGTCTAAGACTTCTATATCTGGCAATGTTGGTGCTCACTGCACCATTGTCACTCTTAGTGTCGGTGAATTATTTCCTTGTTGGTTTTAGATTGCTGCTACCCACCTTGATTGTTTTATATATATATACATATAGATACCGTATTTTAACGTGTATAAGAATCCCCTAATTTTGGGGGCTTAAAATTTGGAAAAAAGGTTTTGTAAGGGATTATAATACTATCCATGTATAAAAAAACTCCCATATCTTATTTAAACTAAGTTTTGACCAAAAATGGTTCCTTATACACGTCAAAATACGGTATATATAAATATATACATATGTATACATATATATGTGCGCGTGAAGTTATGTATATACGTACGCATCAATCTGCATTACCTTGTGCGGGTGTATATCAAAATGTGTGCATATACATTGCGATTTACCGAATACGCATATAGCACCGTATCTATGAGTATGTTAGATGCACAGCACACACACACACACACACCCACACACACACACACACACTCACACACTCACACACTCACATACATATAATATAATTTAGATATATACGTCACATAATTTAGATATATACGTCACATATAAACATGTATGTACATTTGCTTAAGTGTATGTATGTGCACGCGTATGCATATATATATATATATATATATATATATGCATGTATGTATGTATTTATACACATTTGTTTTTCTCTGCGTGTGTTGTGTGTGGATATGAATCACGGGAAACTTATATAGCGGTTAATGGAATGCACGTACATATGTCGTGGTTCATAATATTTAATAACTTTCCGTAGTGAAACAGTACAACTCATTTATTGATTTATGATTTTCGCTGGAGTGTCACGCTCACTTATTCATCTCATTATAAAGTGTGTTCTTCATGTGTGTTGAGGAGATGCTTATTATTTATCCAGTAATACCGTTCGAGTAAAAAGACTCTATATTTAAATCTAAGAATATAAAAGTTCTCGCGTTGCTCTACCAATAAGAAATGTTAAATTTTAATGAGAAAATAATTATGAAATTTAAGAATTCGTCACTTTCCATCGAAGCATATCTACAAAATAAAGAAGTGTTAAGATGCTCCTTCATATTAATTTTAATTGAATCTATCTATCTATCTATCTATCTATCTATCTATCTATCTATCTATCTATCTATCTATCTATCTATCTACCTATCTATCTATCTATCTATCTATATATATATATATATATATATATATATATATAAATAT
>NC_068982.1:39942025-39949308 GCF_001194135.2 Octopus bimaculoides | reverse complement strand
ATATATATATATATATATATATATATATATATATAACAGTTAGAGACTATTTGCACGTATATTTTTGTCATTGAGAGTTTCGCAATGCAACATTGTACTACAGAGTTCGATTCCACATTATCTCCAGACTTTATTGGTTAAGTGTATTCTGCTGCAATCTCACATTAACTTTAGAAATGGGAGGAATGTATGTAAAGAAAGGCTGGGTGTTCATACAAATGAACGCACGTGCATAGTACAAACACACACCCACACACACTGACATACTCACCAAACGCGCAGGAACACAAACACATTTCAATTAGCCATAGATGCATTCGCTGTAATTCGCAAGCGAGCATGTCGCATTGTTCGCTTTCTAAGCTACCTATGGTGTTGCAAGTAGACATAGAAATGCTTTTTGCTACATTGAGTCTAGCAAAACACTGAAGGTGAGGAAGCTAGGGATGATAGAGAGAGAGCGGGAGAGAGAGAGAGAGAGAGAGAGAGAGAGAGAGAGAGAGAGAGAGAGAGAGAGAGAGAGAGAGAGAGAGAGAGAGAGAGAGAGTTGTACGAATACTCAGCTGACAGTTGATACAAATGTAATCATACGTTGTGAGTTATTAGGTGCGTATGTGTGTTTAAGTGTTATGATGTACAAGCTTGTGCTCTATGTAGAGTATAACGTACCCTTTCGACTGATAGAGATTCGTAATATATATACTAGACACAAATACCTCATGCGTTCGATATGACTGAAGGTGCTACTTCGGCATGGCCACATTTCATTGATTGAAACTAGAAAAATAATGGAAGACTTCTTTTGTATATTGTAGATATTTACAGATATAGATCATTAGGTCGTCGAAAAATAAATACGCAGAGTTTATTTGAAAGTCCGTGAGTTTAATTATGTTTTTCGAGACATATGATGACCTATCATATATGTCCAATACCACATTGTCAATGTATTGGCAATAAGAGACTAGATAGAATAAAGCCCGATTTAAGCATGGAGGGACAGCTGAACAATTCGGTTGTACATATAGTGTCTAAAGTATAACGAATACAGAAAAACAAGAGGTGATGGTCATAGTTGGAATACCAGGGTACAACTCAGTTTAAGTGGATTCCATTTCACAGGTTGAAGATACAAAAATAAATTTCATATTTAGCACTCACCATACACACATACAAACACGCGCACACATATATGTGTGTGTGTGTGTGAATGTTTGTGTATATGTGTAGGAATCCTGCCCTTCTCCAAAATATGCATCACGTCCTTATGCAAACAGAAATGGGACATGGACAGAAAAAAGATAATTATATAGGGAATTGGTGGATATACCAGCATAATTTCGGTTACATAAAAACGTATGTTCACTTCAAATCGAATACTTTGATTTTGTACACATGACACCCTTTTTATAAGCAGCAAAATAAAATCCATGTTTCTATATTGTTTGTGTCTCTAGAGCAATATATCTTACTATTTTCATCACGGACATATGTAGGAACAACTAATATAATAACTAAAATGTGTAGTAATTGGAAGCTCGATTATTATTGTTGTAAAGATTTGTCAGAGTACAACTAATATATTACTAATAAAAGCAATTGCTGGACGCTGGAAATTAGAAATTTCTTTGTCTGGGTAGGTTAGTAATGATGGATAAACTATTCCTTTTTAGTCACTCTGAAAAACAAAACTTTTTCCATAGAGACTATAGACGCGATATGCTTTGGTTATCTTCAAATCCATCAGGAAATTTTCAGACGCAGCTCGTAATAATACTTGCAAATATTATCAGATCGTATTTTAAGCAGCATGCTGTCGTTTACACAGCGAAAAACCACACATAGTAAGTGCTACATGCATTAGGAATACAAACGCAACATGATGCTAAAATCGATAGATCTCCCCGGAACACATACTTGGGTGCGTTTCTATACACACATCTTAAGCACATTTAACTGAAAACTAGATTATTTCGAAGCATTAAGCTTGCAAAAACTCCGAGATATAAATGAATAGACAAAGATTTGCAGCAATAATCTTAGTCATTCAAAATATCATTCTCTATAAATGAATGTTTTCGGAAGGCGGTTTTACGACAACACTACTTCAATATAAAAGAACAATCCTATCATGACGACTTAAATGTAGATATTCCTTTTTCTTACAACATATGGAGAAGCAACGTAATCTCTAGTTTTCGGCTCTTATATTTGGCTTCTTTACACATTTGCGTTACATTTATTCGTTTTATGAAATTAAATATTATTAAGGATTAAAGTTTAAAAACTGCGGACGCTGATTTTAGTTTGGCTAACAAGCACTGCTTAATTCATTACCGAATTTGAATATCAGACTTTTACAATAAACTCGTGGTATTCTTTATTATTCTACATAGACACGGTTACAAATATAAATTCATACATACATACATACATACATACATACATACATACATACATACATACATACATACGTACGTACGTACATACATACGTACGTACATACATACATGCATACATACACAAATGCAGATAGGCCCACATAAAGGTATGTACGCACTCATATCATATATACAACGTGGACGAATATTGATAAACGAATATTGATAAATAATATATCGCAAACAGAATATAACAATATAAAAATCTTATAAGGTATATCAAACTTACAGCTATCTACCATCCCAGTAAAATACAGAAAACAGGTTTAATTCAAGAATTAAACCTCTCGTCTCTGGCATGTGCGGTCCCTTGTATTTTTAAAATGTATCTTGGCTCAGGTTCGGTTCGAAATACTCAAATCTATGTTGTAAATCTTCAACACGTCAACTGTTGTAAAGATGCCATTAGCAAACCTGAATATAACAGAAAGGTGTTTAGCAGAGGCATCGCCCCCGACTACACTAGGCTTCTGCTCTCTGAGCTATCGACTTAATAACTGGTTGGGTGAATTCTTTTAGCCACCATTGCCACTTCTGATTTGCTGATTTACGTCCTCACAGGTAAACCAGTGCATAACAATATTTCTATTTTAGGACTACGAATACCTATAGGAAAAGTGTATCCGTTTTAAAAGTCCTCACAAATATGGGAGAACTGGTATTCCTGCACTTCATTCTATTGATAGTAAATGACATCTTCAGGCTAACTTATTCGGCAGAGGAAATCAACATGTAAGTTTTAGCAACATCGGAGGCTACAGATTTCGCTTGGAGCACAAAAATAATACAAAACCGACCTAGAAAGCTTTGACTTTGGCTGAGACAGCTGGTAAGCAATCTGCAAACAAACTCCATACATGCAACTTTCAGCGGAATTTGAAATAAATGAGCACTTTTACTGTTATTTTGAATCTTTAACATTGCTCACAGATGGAAGAAATAGAGAGAGGGGGAGAGAAAGAAAGAAAGAGAGAGAGAGAAAACTATAATATTTCTAACACTTTTGAAAAAAGATGGTGTTACTCGACTCACATACATGTCTACTCATATACATATATCTATATAAGTATATATACATACAAGCACACATCTTTTTATATATATACTACATATATTATGTTGTATTATCTTGTCATATTATATATATATATTATATTATGTTATAGCATATTTTATTATATATTGCGCTTACATGTAGATTTTAAAATCGTGTCTCACAGCTGTATCGTTATTGTTAATTTATCACGTATTCAACTAAGTACTAAATTTTTGTACTATTGGCAAGTGCACATGAAATGTCTAAACTTCTTCATAGTATAATGAGATATAAACATCTTTTATTAAAAGTTCCACACACATACACACAGTCACACAATCACACATGTGCGCACACAATCACTCATCCATGGGGACAAGGAAACATATACACAAAAGCACATGAGTAAAATTCTGACTCCAACGGCCTTAGTTCTTTGGAAGACTTCTTGAAAAATGAAACGTGTACACACATTTTTGGAGTCATCAATTTCAAAAACACATTAATTACTCTGCTTAAGTGCGCAGGGTTCTTGAGGTACTAAGTGGTCAGCTTCGTTCTCAAAAAACAATGCCAATCTCTGCCTGTTTGTATGTTTGTCTGTCTCTCTGTGTCTGTATGCCTATCTGTCTGTATGTATACCCCTCTGTCTGCTTGTCTGCCTTTCTGTATGCCTCTCTCCCTGTTTGTCTCTGTATGTATATATCTATCTATCTGCCTGTCTATCTATCTATCTATCTATCTATCTATCTATCTATCTATCTATATATCTATCTATCTATCTATCTATCTATCTATCTATCCATCAAGCGATCTGTCTCTTTAACTCTCTGTATCCCCACCCCCACGTAAATAAAGTTTCTAAATAAATAAACTTTCTAAAATGGATTGAAAAATTCGAAGAATTGTTTTGGTGCAATGGTGTACCGTCTGTCCTAACACGAAATGATGCTTCGAGTCCCAGGGGCAACCTTCGACTTTCTTTTTGAAAAGGGTTTTAATCCAATATTCACATGCACTTATTTATAGCTTTATCTAATTCGAGATCCACTATTACAATGAAACAAAACAAACAAGAAATATTTCGTGTTCTCTCTAAGTGTATAAATTCTTAAGACGTCAACGCACACACACACACACACACACACACACACACACACACACACACACACACACACACACACACACACACACACACACACTCTCTGTCTCCCTGTGTGTGTATGTGTGTGTGTTCGTGTATGCATACATGCACAATTTTTCTTTATCCTCTTAGATATAAAACATTTTGACACTGTATCCATGCTTGTATTTGTAAACTAACAAATGTACAACTACATATAAGTATACAGTTATATATTTATAAAATATGCAAGCGTTTATTTATTTTAAATAAGCAAATATTATCTGTCTCTTTCTTTCTCTCGTTCTCGCTTTCCACCTCTGCACATCTGCGACATTTTCTTTGAGAATAAAATTTAATGGAAGCTTGAGCAGTGGCATATCTAAAACGCCTCTATCCACCTACGTTTAATCAATTTTCATCATTATCAATTTCGATTGCAATTGAAAAAGAGGTAAAAATAAAACAGCATTTTTGATTGACAATGATTTTATATACTCTTCCTCTTACTCACAGAAGAAACAGCTTAATTTACTGTAATAAATACATTTGCATTTATGCCTCCAGCTAGTTTCACATCACTGTCCTTTCTACATGACGCAATAGTGAATACGTGAACGAATCAAGGAGAGAGTGTCGATATGGTTTTTCAGCTTGGAAGAAACAGTAGTTAATCCTGCCTCAAGTCATACTCTATGTATTGCATTTATAGAAAAAAAAAGACGAGGAATATATTCGACAGTGCAAGTTTATATACATATTACATAAATACATACACACATACGTACATACATTCATAAATATGTAACTTATGCATGATAATACATGCATAAGACATACAAATCTGCACATACATACATACATACATACATACATATATACATACATACATACATACATACGTACATACATACATGCCCAAAGGCGTCGCACGACTCTACCGTAACGTATCATCAGATGAAAAGATGAGCCTATATGAGCAGAAGACAATGCATCGATATGTTACTAGAAAGTTCCGTGATGATAGTAACATCGATCATCAAAGCAATTTATCATGGACCAATAGCCGGATTAATACCTCCCAATTTGAAGGGTATGCGCATGCAATCCAGGAACAGGAAATATCAACGAAGAACCTAATGCACAAAAGGATAGGGTTGCAGGAAAATCCATAACGTATGACAACCGATGCAGACTTTGTGGAATTCACTCAGAGATATCACCCACATCATAAACAGTTCTCCGAAAACGTCATCACGGTATTATCTACCGATGAGACATGACGTTGTAGCTAGGACACTCTATAATGAAATCCGTCGGAAGGATAATCCCGGGGACAAAGAAATAAGAACCCACAATATGATAGAAGCAATAGCCACTCATGATAAAAAGGAATACTGGTGGAATGTACCAGTGAAGACCTCAATAAAATGTAAGCACAACAGGCTTGATATAATGATCTGAGATTGAGAAGAGAAACTGTGCACAGTTGTGGAAATTAGTTGCCCAGCGGATGTTAACATAAAGGTGAAGATCAGTGAAAAAGAGAACATCTATGGTAAACTATTGAGAAATCTGCAGTTACTGTATCTAGACTACACAGTTCAGGTTTACACCTGTAATTATTGGGGCCTTGAGATATATAAGACACTGCCTAAATACCAATCTTGAGAAATTAGGTTTCTCAAAACCAGAAAGGAGAAAGCTAATTCGAAGATTTCAGATCCAATCCATCACTGGAACTGTAAAAATCTGTAAAACTTTCCAGAAGTTTATCATTTAAATATATATGGGCATGTCTCGATATGCATCTATAGGCATGAGAATACATACATACATACATACATACGTACGTACATACATACACAAATATCCTGTTGTTGATGTTGAAATTTCAATGAAGGAGCCTTGGACCTAGGTTAGAAACTGGTTCTTTCCCTGTTGGCAAGACATCTTGAAATAAGCTGAATACCGACATGCATACATATATACATACATACATACAAGCATTTAAACAAAGATTGTATTAAAACAATTGTTTTAAAACCTATAAATTATCGTTTCTGATGACTTACAAATCTCAGTCGATTCACCAAATGAGTAGCTGGTAAAGCATGACTGGTTTTCTTTAGATATACCCACTGAGTAAATATTCTTTGAAATATGGATTGAAAGTTTGAAGAAAGTATTTATCTTTATATTAATTTGTTTTCTCCAAACTTTTCGAAATATATTTTCTCAGTGGGCATTTCAAAATAAAACCAGTCTCGGTTTATCTGTGACGATCAGAAACGGTTAAATCTGAGTACTGGGAATCATATCCTTTCAGTTATAATGCAGTACATGCATACATAAATACATACACCCACATATACATGTATGCATGTATATATGTGCATATTCATATATATATATATGTGTGTGTATATACCTATGTATATATATATATATATGTGTATGTATGTGTATATATATATGCATATATATGTGTATGTATGTGCATATATATATATGTATGTGTATATATATATCTATGCCTGTGTATATCTACATATGTGTATGTATATACATGTATGTGTAGATATATATATGTATGTGTGTATACATATATTTATATATACACATATATGCATATGTATATATATATGTATATATACATACATACATATATATATATATATAT
>NC_068982.1:39940548-39941629 GCF_001194135.2 Octopus bimaculoides | reverse complement strand
CAGATTCCAATGCAGACGAATAAAAAACAAATGAGTAACATCCTTTTTACTCTTATATATATATATATATATATATATATATATATAAATATACATGCACACGTAATTTAAAAAGGCAGGAAAAGGTAAGGGCCGGAATGTTTTTCATTAATGGTTTGCGAATTTAAGTCTAGCCTGCGGCAAATATCGTTATTGTCATCTTCGTCATCATCGTCTCTAACTGCTGCAACAGTAGGAAAAAAAAGAAAAAAAAACATCAACGATAACCGCTGAAGTAGTGACACACAATGATAGTAATTTCACAAATGTCACATTAATCTGGTAACGTCTATGGAGGTTTTACTGTCTATAACAAATCTATCTACCGACAAATTCATAGTTAGCCAATCCTAGGTTTATATAATAGCTAATTAGTCGAAAAGGAGACATCAGCGATGATAGATGGAATATTTCATGTTTCGGCCCCAGCAGAGTCAGTAACGTGACACAGATAGGTCGATTAGACATTTAGTATATAAAATTTAGTATATAACAATTAGTGTGAAAGCAAAGCATACATTAAAGAGATATGTAACTAGTTGCCGTATTTAATTCTATTAATAATTGATTTCGTATTCAACAATCGGAATTTTGTGATATTTCCTGAAATCTTAAACATTTACAACCAAGATATCGACATATTAATGCTGTAAATAATAATAATAATAATAATAATAATGATAATAATAATAATAATAATAATAATAATAATAATAACATGGTAAATACTGGGCTAAACTAAATGCGAAAGAAATAGACAGAGAAAAATCCCAGCGATGGCTGAGAAGCTCAGGACTCAAAGTAGAGACTGAAGGATTTTTAATTGCTGCACAAGACCAAAGCCTCCCCACCAGAAATTACCAAAAACACATAATGAAAAGAAATATAACAAGTAACTGTAGAATATGTGGAGATCGACAAGAAACAATAAATCATATTATCTCTGGCTGCCCAGTCCTGGCTAAGAAGGAATATATTCACAGACACGACAGAGCTGGGACCTATATACACTGGAAGCTATGCCAACATTATGGAATAGCAA
>NC_068982.1:39923989-39938716 GCF_001194135.2 Octopus bimaculoides | reverse complement strand
AACAAATGGCACTCTTCTTTTAATTTTGACTCTATATCTTCAGGAGGAGTTACCTCAATCCTTTCTATATTAACCAACATGAAGTAGATTGACAAATTTATTTTTTGAACCAGTTGAAGACACACGAGATGTCGAAATATCGTTCACTAGATAACAAATGGCACTCTTCTTTTAATTTTGACTCTATATCTTCAGGAGGAGTTACCTCAATCCTTTCTATATTAATAATAATAATAATAATAATAATAATAATAATAATAATAATAATAATAATAATAGGAATTATAGGCTTAAAGCTAATAACCGTCCACCGTATATAGGCTAAAGAAAAATAGACTCATAATACATGAGCATATAAGCCCGCGATGAGGTAAAAATGAGTGTTAGTACGCTTAGGGCCAATATTAGTTACCGCTTCTTCATTTAATTACAAAGATATTAATATTTTGGTGAAACTAAATTTTCTCAGTAATTATTGATGTGTAACTTTTTCAGGTGATCTACACTCGTATCTATTTCATAGGGACTAGGGTTGTTGGAGGACAACCATTACATGGGTTGCATGTCAGAACGTTTGTCAAGGAACAAGAGCCGTGTGTGTAAGTACACACACACACACACACACACACACACACACACACACACACATATATATATACACATACATATGTTATTGAATTAATGTTTCATGTATTATCTAACATTTACATTTGATTTGTATTTGAAATATAATTAAAATATGTAGAATTCGAAAAAATCTCTCTCAATTAATTTACCTGAAACAATATTAGTCAAATTTATATCAAAGTAACTTTCATATCTATCTATCTATCTATCTATCTATCTATCTATCTATCTATCTATCTATCTATCTATCTATCTATCTATCCATCTATCATATAGTATTACATTATATCATGTTATATACTATGATTTTGCGTCATCTTTTCGCCTGTTCACACTTTCCATTTCTCTTGAAGAACTTACTCAAGACTAATCATGCTAATGTTAGTTAATCTCATCCTTAAAATACATTATATTCATAACATTTCCAATATTTACTTTATGAAAAAAATATAATCAAAATTCGAGCGGTTGTGTATCGAAAGAAGCACGTATCCGCCTACATGTTTTACATTTTCAATATCATATTCAATATACATCACATTTGGAAAACAAAAATGAAACAAATAAAAGACTGAATCTATTGACGATTGACAATAACAGCGGAGCAGATTATAATATTATATTTCTCTCTCTTACATCACAACTTGCTTGATTCATATTAATAAATACATCCGTATTTTTGCCTCCAGCTAACATCAAATAATCTCTATTTCATCAAAATCCAACATACAACATTGAGCTAAAAGGCGTCTATATATGGTCATCCAACCTACAATAAAATAGCAGGTAAATATCATTCAAACCAGTCAAAGAACCTTCGAGTGATATACACGGTAATTTATTACAGAGAGAATGTTGTGATAACAGCTGTAGACTAAATACGTGTGAGACTCTGATTACAAAAAAATCATACTAATTTATGAAGGCTAGCCAACGTTTTGGATTATAAATGTGTGCCATACATACAAGCAAACACAAGCGTTTTTATGTGTACAAACGCGCGCGCGCACACAATCACGCACACACATACACAAACACACACATATTTCCTCAAATTTTCATGAGGCTTCATAAACAGACTTCTCACCTTCTGGCCTTCTGGTGAGAGGTACGTATACATAGATAGTCTTGTCATACTTTAGTCTTCAAAAAGCTTATATCTAATATTAGTATTATCTAAATTATTCGATAAAGCACCCACTTCAAACTATAATAATGCCCCGACAGATAGTGACTTCGAAACAAAATAATTTATAGCCTACTATGAATAAGACGAAACCTAAAAATAATGCACCACGAGTATACGAGTTTGCTTCTGTCTTTGTTTGTTAATACAAACGCCGATAGAAAGTTGTTTGCATCGATTGATATTCATTTCCCGGGTAGCCATATGTAAAAGCTTCTTACAGCTGCCACCCCAACATTATTACACGTAAGTCACAAAAGATGCCTCCTCCAAAATATAGCTGTAGACACCTAAACACTTTCTATTTGACCGGGCATGTATAGTTAGCTCAGTGGTTTACGAAGCTGAGGTCACCTCAACACCACAAAATAACGAAACTCTAAATAAAAAAGTATAATTGTCTATCTCAAAGCAACATTAAAGAAGATATGCCAGCCACCAGTGTTTTTTTCGACACGTAGGCAAGAAGAAAACAGCAAAATTAGCTAGACGTATCTGGGATCAGAAGGTCGAAAATATCCCAGACTCCGTCAAGTGTTGTTTCGTTAATGTGTTAAGGATGAGCAGGATTTGAACAAACGAAATAAATGATATCCATTATAAGTCTAAGAACTCCAAGAGTTCTATAACTTCTAGTGCCGAACTTTTCACAAATGCAAGCAACTCGATAAGTTTCTGTTGTCGGACTGAGAGAAAATCCAGCCGGACTGGGGACAGAGATTCACAAACTGTAAAGTTTCCCCGTTGAATTATTCACACCAACCATTGTTTATTTCCATTGTAACGAAGAACATGGATACGACGACTGTAACGTCCTTTCTCAGAGAGCAGCCATGCTGTATTTTGAGCCAAAAACATTGTATGATATTACACACCACGCTGATCAAGTTCGTTCGACTATTCTACTATTAAATTACATGTCTCGCTAAATGGAGTACGTTTTTATTAATCCCACAAACAGTACACGATACATACACACACTCACATGCATGTATGTACGTGTGTTTGTGTGTGTGTGTGTGTGTGTGTGTGTATGTGAGAGAGAGAGAGAGAGAGAGAGAGAGAGAGAGAGAGAGAGAGAGAGAGAGAGAGAGAGAGAGAGAGAGAGAGAGAGAGAGACATAGACAGAGACAGAGAAAGTGCGAAAATTGACACACACATATTGTGTACACACTAAATATAACAGAATATTCCTTGGGAAAATGATTATGCCCTACGATTTAATCAAACATAAAATCACACTCTGAAGCACATCCTCTAGGACAGCACTAGACAATGCTGAAATGAATTGGCAGCTGTCACATAGCCACAGATAGTTTGATATTTTAAATATTTCATAAGGGAAAAAAAATCGAAATTTATAAATGTTAATCTTTGACCACCAGATTCATCCAGGAGAATTTTTCAGTACTGCTTTTCAATTATCAGAGAGGCTACGTGTCATTCAAATTTTACTATTAAATCACTTCTTATGTGTAAGGCCTATATTCAATTCATGACAAGAGAAAACATATACGTAACTAAGGGAATATGCAAAAATAATTTAAAGTGAGAAAGAGAAAGTTAGAACGACAGAAAGAAATTAGAAAGAATAAGTAAAGAAAGATAAAGAAAAATAAATTAAATGTAAAATGTTACATAATGACAAGTCCTCAGATTAAATTAATACTGAGATTTATGACATTCATGACAAACATGATAGTTGTGCCATTATGAAAGACTTGTTTTTTTCTGTAAATTTGCTAAAAGGAATACACTGATGCAAAACCACGTGGGTTTCGTTCAAAAGAGCGGTATTCCCAGTATGATCGTAGTCTAATGACTGAAAGAAGTAAAACATAAAAGATAAAAGATATTTCTGATGTAATAGCAAATATTTTACAGTAGGAATTTTAAAATTTAGCTTCAAGACATATCATGTGAAACTCTATCAGCATGTATAAAATACTTTTATAACAAGTTTTTGTCCCAGACACTAAATTAAATTTATATGATAAATATTTAGTCAAGTGAAATGAACCCATAACATGACTGTTACTCAATTTATCGACTTCCGATAGAAAGTAATGCTATGTCCGATGGGGTTTTCACTAAAGGCGTGCAAAGTGTGGAAGTTAATACACTATCTTTTTAATAACAGGTTCAGGTGATATAGGCAAGCCACCGGTGCATATAGCATTCACTATTGATTTTCGTTGGTTTAGAACACAGAGAGAATGAGCATAGCCAATAGTTTGAAGCTTAGAATATTGGTATTTGCTTTATGAATTCTGGCGAAGTAAAAACCAATGTCAACCAGAAGGGGTATCAACCACGACAAAATAGTACTAAGTAATACATTTAGATTAGAGCTTTATTTCCTTTTTTTTTTATAGTTATTTCCTTATTCAATACTGTTGGACTCTAAATTCCAATGGAGTGACAGAAACATTACAGATGAGATACAAAACGCTTTTCAGTATTTCGTTATGTTTTTCTAGTTCGGTTTACTGTTCAAATCACATTAGAATAGATTCTTTCTTTCCTTACTTCACAATAAACAAACAATTATAAAAAAGGTTGTGTAGTTATGAAGTTCTCATCGTAATTCGTTGGTTTTCAGTTCAATTCATCTGCTGCTCGGCTCATTAGACATGTGATTTACTATTACTTTCAAAAACGTCTTGATTAAAGTTTGGTTGATAGAAAATGCATGGGAGCCTGGCAGTGGAAGTATTCCTGATCTTAGTCGGTAGATTTAATAGGTCTCCCTATGTGACCTCAGCATCTGCTCCTTGGGTTCCTCTTGCAATGTTTTTTTTTTTGTTGCAACTAATCAAGCTAGTCCAGAGACAATCCCCTACTTTTTTTCTACTCTAGGCACAAGGTCCGAAATATTTGGGAAGGGGGACAGTCGATTAGATCGGTCCCAGTACGCAACTGGTCCTTAATTTATCGAACCCGAAAGAATGACGGGCAAAGTCGACCTCAGCAGAATTTGAACTGAGAATGTAGACAGACGAAATATCGGTAAGTATTTCGCCATGCGTGCTAACGTTTCTGCCAGTTCGCCGCCTTGAAAACCTCCTACTTTTCCCCCATTAGTTCCAGAGGTATTGAAGGGAGCCACGTTCTCTGCCTTTCCTTCTACGACCAATCAATAAAAAAAATCATGCCCAGGGTTTAAATTATCCAAATATAAACGTCAGCTGTATTGAGTGGCCTTGTGCTAGTGACAAAAACATTTCAATCTACAATCTTAATATCACATAATGCGGTTAATACGGTTAAGGAACAATAATTACTACAATTGAATTTCTTCTCTAAAATATAAGAGCTTCACTTCATAAACATATAGAGAAAAATACGATACCGAGTATTATTCTTCCACTTTTTGCAAATTTTAATTTTAAGTGACGATTCGGCAGGTTAATAGTATAATATATTAAAGATTTACACTATTTGTCCCAGTATTCATCTTTACTTCTTTTCATGAGAAAATTTGAGATGGCATAAAAATCTGAGAATGCATATAAAATAAATAAAAATCGATTGAAAGAAAGTTAAGAATGTTATAATTACGAGCTTTCAGGAACAATTGTAAAAATTATTTACATTATTTACTTTGGACGAATACGTGTCTTCATCTTGTTTGTTGGTAACAACAAACAAACGAATATGAGTACACATATCCGTCCAATGTAAATAATGTAAATAATGTTCAGAATTCCTCAACTCTAATATATAGAACAATTGTAATAATGATGAGGTATAAAACAAACAATGATTATTCATGTTATCTAGTGAAATACGCAAAATACGATATCTGGAACTGTTTACAGATTTTTGCGACAGCTTAATAACCTGTCCTACTTGGTGACAATATAATAAGTTTTCCGTTTTCTGCGTTTTAAAATAATTTCCATCATCAAGATCTTTAAAATGCGCATTTGAGAAGTTCCTATTGTTAAAAGATCGTGTCTAATATAATATCTAACGCATCGCCAGTTTTAGCACCACGTCCTGGCTGTTGAAGTGTCTTTAGTGGACTCTATTTTGCTGCTTGTGTTTGAATCACGTATTTGGGCTGAGTATACCCAAATTTCTCTCCCTCTCTCTAACCTCTCTCGGAGGCCCGGCAAATATTTCACTGTCACTTCTTTTTCTCTCCTCATTAAACGCGAAAAAGAAATGTGCGGTGTTGCAAATATACCTTTCCATTGATATACATTTAATGGTAATTTCGTGATTGAAATAAAAAGAAAACAGTAGTAAATTTTACATCAGCTAATTGATTTGAAATTTCTAAATCAGAATAAAGTTTACTTTTTCCTACTGAGCGCAGGGGAATCATTTTTCAACTCGCATAATCAGTCGTTTAATGTGTTTTGTCTTTGGAGATTGGTTTTAGTATGCTGTCAGTTTCAAAATATTGAAATATGCGGTTCCTCTAGTTTCCAAAATTCATATGATTGGTCAAAATTAAACTTCAATCTCTAACAAATCGACATACCACAAACGCTACATATATACAATTTACCTCTAAAAATGTGTGTTACTAAAACATTTTGTAACTGATAAATTTGAAATGATTTTCTTTGACTCTGTTTGAAAAATTCTAAACGTTTACGTCCAAATTCATTCGGTGATTTATTGTGTTTCATCACTTCCGACTACAGTAAAAGAAGTACCAGTAATATATTGCTTTGGTTGGTCAGTATCTAAAGTGGATGAGTGATGAGTAAATACTGTTATATGTACATGTGAATTGTGTATGGCAAAACAATGAAGCGAAAGCGTTGGAAATGTAACATAGAAATAAAATTTTACTCCTTTTGGAAAACAGTGTACTAATGTAAATAACGATTACCTGTACAATAGCTCCACTGGCTAAAGAGTCTTGAGAGTATTAGAAATCAAATAGGTGTAAATTTACAAGAATCTCAATCCAAAAGAGCATATTTTCAACTGCAGTTCGTAATTAAGAAAACATTTTTTCCTATACAGTAGTAGAAGTCTGAAGAATCATTGAAATAATGAAAAGATTGATAACATTTGTTTCACAGAAACAAATACTAATATTTTGACATTTATTGAGAAATGCAAGACAATAGCTGGATTGCATTTAGTAAAGAACTTCTTCATTCTCATGAAACAATGAAGGAGTTCTTAAATTATAAAATTAGCCATCAGTAACAGATTGAAGATTGATTAGAGGGCTTCTACGAACGTTTACAACTATCTTCATCGAAATTAACTTGGTTATTCATTTTAATGGAAGAATGTCAGACACCATGAGAAGCAGGTATTTTTGTTTGGCGCAGATTAATCCTGAATTCCTGACTGAGCAGATATATGAGCATTCCAGTTTGGGTTTTCAGCATAATTTACCCAGAGGCTATATTTTCCAATGCATACTCACATTTGTTTCTTTTTCTTTTTCTTTTTCTTTTTAGTGTTGCGCGAATGAATGTAAGCATGAATAATCATGAAGAAGCCTCTAAATTTCACTTCAGCATGCTAAAAATGGCTGCCAAGTTTCTCTCGAAGACAACTCCGAGCCGTTGATGATTGGTCTATCCTGGTTGATCTGGAGATAAACAACAAACAGCAAGAGCAGCACAAAAGAAAGCAGAATTTATACTCAAACTGTTGCGGAACCTACCTGTTATGATGATCTGAATAATTAGCAGAAACTTCTAAAAGTAGATATTCATGTCAGAAATATATCTCTAGTGAGAGAAATTTCAGAAGAATTTAAAGATAGAGAGAAAGTCAGACTAAACATTTTTTATTGTTGAGTTAATAGGGCTGAGAAAATAATAAAAAAACAGAACTGTGTCTACAAAGGTAGTGGTTTGTGCAGGTGTTAGACATATTTCAGACGAGTAACAACTGCTGCAGCAGTGTTTGAAAGTCTGAGCTTAAAAGAAATGATATGTTTATCTGCTGATGGTTGTCTTGCGTTGCTGAGAGAATATTTTCCAGTCAAATTGATAAGCATGTTTGGGTGCAGCTATGCAATACTATATTGGTCATAAATCAAGAAAGCAACTGATCAGAAGTATCCCTCTGCTCTTATCTAATAAGGAAACATTGTCCTTGTGAGGGAGTCTTGGACAAGCTAGATACTTAAAAATTATCATTGAGGATTATGAAGTATTTTAAAGTATGATTCTTTTAAAGAGTTTGAATTTGGATATGTTGGCCGTGTGATGCTTAAGAGTAGAGATGGCATTTTTTCTCTTGATATGAAATAAGAAGTGCTTTGTTTTAAGTAAACCACAGTTAATCTTCTAAGATATTCTGCCTAAATCCATTTTAAATTTTAGTATATCTTGTTTTATATTCGTATATGTGTAGCTGCTTCTTTTAGAACGATATGGAGCGTATCTTGGGTAAGTTTGGCAGCTATTTCTAGTACGACAAACGACTGCAAAGAGGATTTGCTTATTAGCTCCATTTGTTATGTTTTAAAGTTGACAATGTTTTTCTTTCTCTCATTTTCTCCCTTCATATTACTTTGAATGTCGCCAAACTAGACGGTAATGAAACGCCATTGACTCTCACTGAGTTGCTTTATATTACATTGATTAGTTTTCACTGTTACTTTGATTTGAATGATTACTTCCCTGATTTACTTTTGTCTCTCTGTATATCACAGGTGCTTCCTTCCTCAGGATATATTATCATTGGCAGTGCTAATAAAATAATACCAACAGAAAGAGTCGATACCTTTATAATTAAATCAAATGTGAAAATTACGACTTCAAATTAGTTTTCTTTTAGACTATAGTGCTACCGCCTTCTCATTTTACTCAATTGCACCTTTTGTTATGGTACTTTGTATTAGAGTTTACGTCTATAAATATTTTTGTTGGCCTTTACATTCCGCTAAATTCTACTAAACCCCCACAAATATTGTTCAAACTGTCCATCTCTTCATTTCGTCTGCTTCGTTTATATTTGTCTCTTTTATATTTCCAGCTCCTTACCTTTTTTACAGTAATTGCTCGCTTCTGTACATTTTGGTATAGAACAGTTTTATATGTATATTTGTATGTAGGGCTCTTTCAAAATATTTAAACTACTCTTGCCTTACGTGCAAAATTACATGAGTGCGTGTGAGTGTGTTTGTTCCTGTATGTGAATGCGTGGGTGGTATCTGTATTCCCGCACGTTTATGTAGATTTGTGAGTGCTTATTTAGAAATATTGAATTCTATTTTTTTTTTCTATTTTATAATAATATTGCGTTGGTATACATAAGATCGTACGTGATTAAACTTGTATGTGTGACAAATCTGAGGTATTCATATAATTAAATTGTGATCTCATTCCGTCTTCTTTTATAAATTCTGTTTATCCAAAAAATTCTTCTGCTAATGTTAAAATTTATTGGTGTAGCATATATTTTGCTTTTTTCAATTCTCTACGAAATCTCCATCTATCTGTTTCCCTATTTCTCCTTATCCTGTTCTCTTTTTCTAACATCGTTCCTCTCTCCCGTATTCTCCGTCTCTCTGTCTCTGTCTGTCTGTCTCGCTCTGTCTGTCTCCGTCCGTCCGTCTATCTGTCTGTCTGTCTCTCTTTCTACGTTTCTACACCTTTCTCTCTCCTTTTTCATCCTCTCTAGTTCATCCTATTTCACCTCATCTCCCTCAATTTTTTCTCACCACTCTTTTATTCATCATTATTTCTCTTCACTCTACCCCTTTTCTCTTTGTAAGTAGGTAAAACAAATAAGTGGAAGTAATTAAACAAAATAATTAAATAAAAATAAGTGGAAATAAAATGTAAATAAAATGTAAATGAATGAAAAATTACTTTTATACAAATGACTTTAGAATTGTTTTTTTTCCCCATTAATTTATCTTCCACTAATTCCACTCATATCTTTATCGCATTTCTATATTCTTTACTTCACCCACATTTCATGTCTTCTCTCTTCTTTCGCCATTCTTTTCTTTCTTCTCATGTTTTCGGTTTGATTCAATGACCTTGTCAGATCTCTCTATATTTTTTATTCCAAATATTAATGCGTTTCTACTCCCTCCACTCAGAGGTCAAACAATCTAAGGCCTCCTTTAATGATTAAGAATGCTATCATCTCATCTCCCCTGCTTCTTAACAATACTAAATAATTTATAGTAATTCATAGATTACATTCTAGCCAATTAACAGACCAATTCTTTAATTAACCTCCCCTAAACTTAATTCTATCTCTCACGAACTTACACACAGACTTACACTCATACAACAATCCTTTCTCTATTCTTTGCTCTTTCTGACGATTTCTAGAGTGAATATCGAATTACACTTATTAATCATATTTTCAGTTAAGCACATAATTTCTAGTGAGCTATATTTAATGTTATTTATGAAGCAAAAATAAAAACGTTACCTTCTAGAGTAATGCTGACTCAGAAGGGCCGGTTTCTCGATTTCCACGGCATATACATTCCCCACCTTGATTACTTATTTGTACCAGCTGAGTAGACTGGAGCAACGTGAAATAAAGTATTTCGTTCAAGAATATTTCGCGTCGCCCGGTACAGGAATCGAAACCACAATCTTATGATCACGAGTTCAACGCCCTAATCACTAAGTCATGCGCTTCCACATTATTTATGAAACATATTAGACACAAGTAGTTATATATATGTGTATGCATGCAAACAAACACACGTGTGTGTGTGTCTGTATCTGTATGTTTATATGTTTAGGTATATATATAAATGTTTTTGCACATTAAAAACTCAAAGCGACACATAATATATTTAGACCAAAGCGATTAACATCTATTTCGTAGAATTTATATATATATATATATAAATACATTTTTTATAATCTTCAAGCAGAGACCGACACGAACACACACACAAACACACACACACACAAACAAACTCACACACACACACACACACACACACACACACACACACACACACGCCCACACACGTATGTTCACATATACATCTACATTCGTTCTGGTGTATATTCTTTGCTCTGCTTCTGGCAGTACTATGACCCGGTACTAGATCTCGCATTATCGATTCATGGTCGATTACATTGCTTCTGTTACTTATTGCGGACACTCGGCAGGATTAAAAACAATACCTGTCACAGAGCGGATAACCGACTTGTAAACCAATTATTATCCACATTTCCATTTGACAGTAGCAATGGAGCAGTCCCATGAGAGGCAGGTGTATCCCGAGGCGACTACCATTCGATGTCTAAGCTTGCCTCTTAGGCAGCTTTACTGTGATGCAACAGATGGATGTTCCGTTTGTCGTGGCCTCCATAACAGCGGATTAGCAGAATGCAGGGACAGAGAATGAACATTGCTCATTACAAATTACTTTGATTTTAATCCATTCAAAGTGACATTCCTTCGTCATTACCTCCTCACCATCTTCTTTTCTGTTTATATCCCCTCGTCTCGCATTTATCATTGCTCTCCTTCTTCTACTAACATTTTTCTCATCTCTTTCCTCTTCTCCCACATCTTCCCCACCCTTTATTTTTGACTGTTATAACAATTTTACATCGCTCTTACAATTCATAATTTATCCTATAACATCAATCAGCATTTCATCTCTGATGAAGTGCTTGGCAGTCTCTATTTTACTCACCCTTTCTTTATTTCTCAATCTCATTTGTTTAACATCTCTTCGACTATCTCTCTACTTCGGTCACTACATCGTTGCATTTAATCTCTGCAATTGTTAATGTTACGTCCGCCTACTCGAATTCTTTTACAACTTCATTTCCTTCTGATTTATTTAATGTTAATAGTGTTTTATATTTATCTCTTTCATTTTGTGTTTCGCTAATCGACGGAGGCGTCTCTTCGTGGTCGCTTGACCTGTAAGAAAAAGTAGACGAAAATTCCTCATATCTCACCCCACCATCTTTAAAACAGTTGCTTCTGCTCTCTATGATCACAACAACGCCCTCTGTTTATGAGCACCGTACAGCGTAATTTTGCATGAGTTATACATCTGTTTATTCATATGGTCGTATAACGTTGATTTCCATGCGATATTTTCATTTACGTGTGTATATGCGTGTGGGGGTAAGTGTGTGAGTGAATGTACGCGCGCGATTTTGTGTGTGTGTGTGTGTGTAACTTAGTGTGCTATCTCGCATTTTTCCATATATGTGTCGGCACAGAAATCTTGGTGTTTCCATCATTTCTTTCCTGTTTATTCCTGAGTCAAATAATGAAAGTTATCTTCATTCACGACCTACATCACCAGTCATAAGATATATATTCTTTGTCTCTCAAGCAGTCATTTCAATTTCCAGCATGATAGCCTTTAATTAATCAACCTTGGCAAAATCATTATTTATGCCTAAAGAAGCAGACCAAGCAAATAGAACACTTATTGATTAAACACTCCTCAAGTCTTATGAAACAAATTACTAATACACACAAACTGAAGTTAGGAAAACTTAAATCAGCTATTCAATATCAGCTTCTTTATTAATGATCGTATCCGTAATTATATAAAAGTGAGACCGTGAGAATTTCTGTCACACGGTTACATAAACCAATGAAATATATATATTAGAGTTTAACTCATTATGAATAAATATTATCTGTTACCATATTTGTTTTTCTCATTTTACGCAATATCTTTTAAAACCTTTTTGACCAATGCACATTCTATTTCTCTTTGATAATCTTTGAAACGATGACCGAGAATAAGTACAATAGTTAATTTATGTTACAATACATTGAGCTAAATAACTAGCGTTTATACCTGCGTGTAGACCATGTGTGGCCACGTTTGGCGCGAAGCGTAGCGTAATTACTTCTAACCATGACTCATAATGATGCGATATGTGTTAGATTACGTTGTAAAGCTGATAAACTGATTTCCGATTTCACACTGAAGGGAAATAGACGCCAAAAGTTTTAAATTGCAGCTTGATTATCTGTACGCTCATTGGTGCTGATCAGTGTGTGATAAGCTTCAGGAAGCAAAGAATTCGGATTTTGATCTTCATGCATCTCCAGGTGAGAAAAAGCTTTTGATATTTTGTCTTCGACAGAGTTGCAATGAGTATTGTTTATCTAAAATGTTCTAGAATGCTGTTAATTGTTTTGGTCGAAAGATCGTAGGCAGAGATTTCAAGAAAGCTTTTCAGTCAGAAACAATTATCAGCAGTAGGGTTTTGTAGAGGATATGGGAGATGAGGCTGAACATTTTAGATAGGTGAAGCCTAAATACTTAATAAATTGAGTGAGGAGTTAGTTAATGTTTGTTAGCCTGTGTACTTATCTGTTTTATTTGATATCATATTTTGACGTTATGTGATCAATCTAATGCATCACGCAGGACGTGTTATATAACAGAAATGAATGTAGTAGACATTTCAATATCATGTGTAACACATTGTTAAGTGTCAGTAGTGAAACTTAAAATACGTAACCTAAATTTTTGCACATGAAGAATAAAGTCTTCTTTGTGTCGCAAAATAATTTTTATAATGCACCCTGAGGAAAACAGATACATATGTCAATATTTAAGACCATGCCTAGTCATGTACAGTCAACTCACTGTTGTCCTTTATTCAAACTAGATACAGTCTTAGATATAGTAGTTGATAAGGTGATAAATAAATTAGAAATATCTTACAACACTATGACCCACCCACCCCTCAGGCTCCATGCGATTCTTGGAAGTGTAGTCTATTCTTAGCTACAATAGCGAGAACATGAATTTCTTCCATCTTGTAAAAGGTTATATTAATGTGTCCTACTTGTTAAACTTCTATTAATTTATTTCTGCAGCTAAAGATGGTATTGCATTTAAATTGATGTAATGATTGCATTGTTCAATTAAACGGTCGTACTGTATCACTACTTGAAATCCTGTTGCTTATTTTGATTTTATTCACCTTCAGGCCGTGCGTATAATATCGGACTGATTGGTGCTTGAACCTAAGTACCTAATTCAACTGAATCTCAATTATCAAAAGTAAAAATAAGTACGGTTAGGCAGCTTTTTAATCGCTACAAATATTTCGATACATGCAGATCCTCGTATATACAGGATTTAAAGTTAAGTTTAAATTAAATTATTTAACTATTCACCTGTATAAGTAGATGTATATGTATCTCCTCAGGCGATACTCAGTTGCTGTTTCCGTAAGCAAAATTTAGATTCCCATGCTGCAATATCCATGGCTTCTTCTTTAAAACTAATAAACGCTGACGGTTTCAATTCGCTGGGTTTGCGTGTGTTATCACGTTCGACATGAGCTGCAATGTGCACGTTGTCTATTTATTTATTCAGTTTCAGCATATTATTCTGTACATGCCAAACTGTACCATTATGCAGAATACATTCAGCTATTAGCTCATACTTATACAATCACTTACACACCGACATACCATACATCACTGAGTGTTTCCATACATACACACATACACACACACATATACACTCACACCCAGACACGTACACATATACATGCATATATATATATAATATATGTACATATATTCAGATGCACACACGCATACATATACTCATCTACATTCACATCTATACATAGACGCTTATACATTTGTCTACTCATTTTCATGTACATAGTTATATCTATATAGAAGAATCCATGGATGTTGTAGCATGGAAATCTAGATTTACTCACTGAGACAGCAACTGAGTATCGCCTGAAGAGATGCAAATAGATCTTCTTACACAGGTAAATAGTTAACAACTTGATTTGAACTTAACATTAAGTCCTGTATATACGATGATCTGTATGTATCGAAACATTCGTAGGATTAAAATACTGCCTAACCGTAGTTACTCTTCCTTTAGACTATTATTTTTACTATCTATCTATCTATCTCTCTCTGTATATATATATATATATACACACACACACACACACACACACACACACACACACACA
>NC_068982.1:39915917-39923846 GCF_001194135.2 Octopus bimaculoides | reverse complement strand
TATATATATATATATATATATCAAAATAAACAACAAGGATATCCAGCGGTAATGCAGTACGATCGCAGTATCATGCAATTCCATTTAATTGAACAATCCAATCATTACATCAGTTTAAAATGCGGAGCAATCCTCAGCTGCCCAAAGACATAGAATTGAATTAAATTAGAACAGATAGACACATTAGTATAATTATCCCTAAAATCTCCAAGAAGTTAAGGAGATAGACAAAGAACATGTTGCCTCTACTTCAGCACAGAAGTTACTTAGCATAGAAGTTACTTCACCATAGAAGTTACTCTGTAACTTCTACTCTGAAGTAGAGGCAACATGGTGATTTGTTTATCTTCTTAACTTCTTGGAAATTTTTGGTATAATTATACTAATTGTTCTAATTTAATTAAATTCTAATTAAATTCTATATCTTTGTGTAGCTGAGGATTGCTCTGCATTTTAAATTGATGTAACGATAGGGTTGTTTAATTAAATTGAGTTGCTTATTTTGATTTTAATCCCCTTACTTTGAAATTGTATGGATAATACCGTAGTAAATTCTGGTGCCTCATCTTAAGTACCATATTCATCTCAATCTCTCTCTCTCTCTCTCTCTCTCTCTCTCTCTCTCTCTGTATATATATATATATATATATATATATATATATATATATTCACACATATAGATAGACACACGTATAGGTACGTATATATAAATATATGTGAGTTTGTATATATGTGTGTGTGTGTGTATGCATGCATGTCCGATACACACATATTATCGCACACATACAGAAGTATGTAGGCATAGATATTTGCAGTCAGTGCTGAAACGTAATGGACAGATCGAAAAGTGTTTGTAAATAATTCGTGTAAGGAAAGGGAGAAATTGCATTAAGACACTACTTGTGGATATCTACTTCTTACTTACAAAACGCTGCTTGTAATCACAATTGCATCAAAATTGATATCACTCCTTTTTATTCAAAGAGGTTAATGGGCTAGTGTCTCCTATTCTGGACAAATGGATCAAATATATTAGATTGATGCGATTAGTACGAAATCTGAAAGTGTCTCCGTATAGACTTGACTGAATCTAATGACTATGGGATATTATATAACATTCTGGTAAATGAAAGCTTGTTCTAGTCATTACTTTGAAATGTAGAAATACTGCCGCCCAAAGAACTACAGTTTTCATATAAATCAAAAATATCCGATTAATTCACATGACCAAAAATTTCTCGCTGTATCATAAATTAGATGCAGCTTGTATAATTTTCTCAGAAGCAGTTGCTGCATGCCTATAGAGGTAAACTCTAAGCATTCACACATCCACTATTTCCCAATCATATACTATTCGTATTTAAGAAAGAACAAGATTAAGAATTCAAAACCGATTGTGAATGTTACAAATCAAGAAATACGCGCATAAAAAGACCAGATTCTAATTTAGGAGAAAACAATAATAATTGCAACACATTCCTACAGTAAAAATAATATTTTTTCGAGTAATAAAGTACATTTACTATCAAAACAACGCAAACAAAGAATCATTTCAATAATATTCTTTTGTACTACATTAAGGCGGCGAGCTGGCAGAAACGTTAGCACGCCCGGTGAAATGCTTAGCGGTATTTCGTCTACCGTTACGTTCTGAGTTCAAATTCCGCCGAGGTCGACTTTACCTTTCATCCTTTCAGGGTCGATAAATAAAGTACCAGCTATGCACTGGGGTCGATGTAATCGACTTAATCCGTTTGTCTGTCATTGTTTAGCCCCATGTGGGAAATAAAGAAATGAGAAACATTAGCACGCCAGTTCAAATTCCGCTGAGGTCGACTTTACCTTTCAGGGTGGATAAATTAAGTACCAGTTGCGTACTGGAGTTGCTCTAATCGACTGGGTCCCCGCCCACAAAATTTCGGGCCTTGTACTTAGAAAAGAAAAGGATATTCTTTTCTACTATAGGCACAAGGCCCGAAATTTTGGAGCGGGCTATTCGATTTCGCCAACCCCACTGCCTGACTAATACTTATTTTATCAATTCCGACATAAATATCTATTTATCTATGAGAATATTCTCCACAATGAGAAATCAATTAACTTGGGAAAATGTGGACCGTTAGTTACGATGCTGCAAAGAGTTTGAATACTTCATTTTGTTGACTACGCCAAGCTCGCCTCCAGCACGATAAATTGACGTTAAGTGAGACACCTGATATTTTGGAATATAACTTTCGAGAATATACTGAGAAGTACTTAATAATTCTGTTAAGTGTGAATAATGCCTAATCGCTACCGATATATTTTATGCCATTTGTTCATTAATTTGTCCACGCTGAGATTAAAATGAAAGCAGCTATGAAAGAAAAGCAAAAATGCTACCTTGCACATAACAAAAACATACACTTGAAAAAGAAAAAAAAATGTGAAACAGAAATTATATTATGCGATTTCACTAAAAATTTGTTTTTGTTGTTTTTTCTTCAATAAAGCTCAATAATTGGTAGGCCTGTTCAAGTCTGAAGTTTACATAATTGCTTCTTTAGATGTATTCGAGGTCATTCGAACGTTTAGCCTGTGAATTACAGTTGCCATGGATGTATTTGTGTGTGTCAGTGTGCGCCTGTCACTCTCTCTCTCTCTCTCTTTCTCTTTCTAAGTCTAAATTTATATATCTGTCTATACGTAGATAAAAATATAACATACATACATACTTATATGTATATATGTATGTGTGTGCGTATATATATATATATATATAGTTCATAGATGGGATCCAAATACTTTCCGTATAGAATACACTCAGTAGTGCTCAAGAGATTTATACTTGATCGGGTATAGAAGTAAATGTAGGAATAAGCGAATTAGACAGATGAATATATAAGATGTATTAAATACATGAAATGCAAAAATGTATACATAAAAACAGTTCCGACTTACACTGGGGAGAGATCTTACATTGAAGAGAATTTCAAAGATGGAATCCGTCTCATCCTGTGATGGAATCAATCTACAAACATTATTATTGACCACCTAGCCACCACAGATAGCTGTTGGATTTGTGATATTCTTCCTCACCCATTTAATTCTCTATATCATTTCTAATCTGTGTAAGTTGGACATTTTTATGTTTATACATATATACTGTTTTTGTATTTCATGTATTCAACACACCATATATATTGCTCTGTCTAATTCGCTTATTCCTACATTTACCTTTTTATGTATATAAATATTAGACCGCTGAACTCTACACTGTTTTTTTTCTCTCCCCATTTTTTTCATTCGCACTTCATTTTTTCTCTCTCTTATTCCTTTCTGTCGAAGAGCGTAGGCTCGTAACGTAAAAAGACTTTTCCATATTCCCCAGCGTTAAACTAATAAACCTGCTTGTTGTTCCTACACCTGTTTTCATCTTTTGCTGTTCTATAAATTTGAACTATACATAGGTATATATACTTTTACTTTTTGTTCACCTGGTGTGAACATGCTGGAGTATCGCCTTCGAGAATTTTAGACAGTCATATCAATCCAATTATTTATTTCAGTCTGATGTATATTTTACATTGCTCTGCAGGACATAACAGAATGGAATATTTAAAAAATTGAGATATGCAGAGACACATACCTGTTGCTCCTACAGGCATGCACACATACAGAACCAGATACAAGCAGATTCATACGTTGTGTAGAATATTGCAAAGAACAGAATAAACTACGCAACAAAACTCAATACAGACATAAATCTTAAAAATACATCTTGAAACAATCAGAAGAAATTAAACGTAGTGGGGAAAGAGCAACAAGCAAAGTATAGGAAAGAAAAAGAACAAAAGTTGAAATTATACATCACAATTTTAAAGGTGAATAGGTTCTTTGCATTGCTTACGCTAAAACTATCCTAACCCAGGTTATGCGCACCAATAACTCACAGTGTTTTAAACTATATTCAATTACGCCAAATACTTATATTAATAAACCCAAATAAGCCCCCACATCTTACGTGTTATTATTGTACACCAGTTCCTCGTAATGCTTTGTCGATACTCTCAAATTTCAATTCATTACTCAATTGCAAGCTTGAAGCGACACCAAACGTCGTTAAAATAGATCCTCTATGCAGATCTAGGCGCCAATTTAAGTGTTTAATTAACAATTTTATACTGATTTTGACTAATTATTCGCTCTGCCAAACGATTCACTTTATCTATAATCATTTCAAATCGATCACTTATCGTTACATGACATCTGTTGATTCACTATACATTGGTATTATATATTCATTACTGTATGAAGATTCTCTGTATTGCCGTCTTGTTTCCTTAACTAGTTCGTTAGTCTTCGTCGTCGTCGTTTCAACATGCTTGAACGACTACATATGCTTGAATCTCGTCTGCATCTCGTTAACTATCACTGAAGGTCCAGTTGTCTTCATGTCCTTAGTGACCATTGCAGGCATATAGCTCTCCTGTTTCATGGATGACTCCGCTCATAGATCTTCTTGGCGTAGGTTCCCGTGGTCTCTCTCTCCTCTCTCCCACGCATTCGCCTCATTCAATAATATTTCAGACTAATCTCCGTGTCACTTAATTTTTTGCACCCGCGAAATCTAATACGGTAATAACATAACACACACACATACTTACGTACATACATACATACATGCATACATATATACATACACTAATACACACACAGATATGTGTGTGTGAGTTAATTTGTATACACATATATATACATTTGTGTGTGCGCGTATCGATGTAGATATGCATAGAATTTATTGTGTGTGTGATGTTTGTGTTTGTATGTTTTCTGCATATATTTATGCGTGTAAGGATATGCAATGCATATTCAAGCGTTTTCTACGAATGCTGTTCCTTCTGGAACCCTCATCCTGTATCCCACTTGAACATAAAAGATTTTAATATATATTCCATTTGATAACATCCCCACTCCACAGTGTGTTGCAATGAACTAGCAAACCACATCAAACCTTAACACTGAGACACATCCGGGTTGCCTGGCATTTCAATATCAACTGATGCATATGTCCGATTGTATGAAACCACTAAATGTGCAGTTTACCGGAGAACAAGCAATAGCTATTGACACATGCTCAGTAACTTCGTAAATAAAGCTGAAAATTATTATTCCTGTTTTTATTTCTGTTTTGATTTATCCACTCTTAACTTAATTAACATCTATATATTTCCTGTTTACAATCATCATTCTTGTAGTTAATTTTCATGAATTTATTCGCCATTTGCTTTTTTGTGATATACTTACAAATATGAATAACACAATACAACATTTCAATTTATAAACTGCAAATGAGTTCTGTAACGATAAAAGTCTGAATACAAATTATTTCATCTTTACAACTATGTTAAGTATGAGTTCTCGAAATTGTATTCACTAACATGCAACCTGTTTTTACTTTTATTCAGAACATTACTGGCATACTGGAAGCATGAAGTGAAACGAAGAGCATTAGTCCAGTTGGATGAATTGAGCTATTCCTGTTACATTAACTCTGAAGTAAAGCAGGGAAAAATCATGCAGTATTTCTATAATGTGAAATCAAGTTAAGACAGTTTGTTTTCAAAATGGAAGGTAGCTCATTTAAGAAACAAACAAGAATGTTGGCTCTGTCTCTCCAGTATCCATGCAAGATGCTCAAAATTGGGTTCGAAATTTGGGATAAGTTGAGAAAGGGTGACTGCGGTTTGGCAAGTTTGATTAAGGTGTTGCGTTATCAATATGACTATTAAGTGGGACTCTTACGGCAAATTCGAAGTACATGAAATACCTTCAGAAATGCTACTGAGGATGGAAAAAAATGTACTGTCATGTTTTTATGAGAATATATTGGCTTCTTTCATGGAATTTCTGCTGATTTTTATATCTCACAAGCGGAGAAATTTAAATTAGCCAAAGCCTCTTGGAACATGCTACTACGAGAGTGAGTGAACACTATTGTTTGTGCGGCAATGTCAATAATATTATTAGGAAGCAAAATGAGCAAGAGAGAGGCTCTTTACACGGCAGTGGCCAGTTTCGAAATGAATGGGCCGTAATCGTTGCGATGCAGTCCAACACTGGTTGGACTGAGATATATACGCAACTAATAGACATGATGTTAGAATAACAGCGGCAACAAATGAAATACAACGCATTTAAGTAAAACGTGCATGACCAAGAGTACGGAGCGATTGACTGGAGTGTGCATTGAAACGGAGTGTGCAAGGACAGCATAGGTAATATGTGAGCAAAGGAACCTACCATGGGCCTTATTGTGAATAAGGAGGCAATCAGTTTGCGATCATTTTGCAAAGCGGTATATAATGTATTTATATCTCTGGTTAATTTTAGATGTCAAAGCTGAAGTGGCAGTGCTAACTATAATTTAATTTAAAATGCCCTTGTATTCTGGACTTGAATACTGAAATAGTGCATGCATTTTTCTGTGCCTCTGTCCTAACACCTGTTTATGTATTTTTTACATGAATATTTTAGTTCGTTTCAAGTCTCATCTTAGTGTTAATTTTTTTTCTGTTTTCTTTTTTTATATTACTAATCTTTCCTTTACTGGCACCGCTAAGAGTGTAGTAATAAAGTGTAGACACTTTGAAAATTCAGGTTTTATTCCTTAAAATCATTTCTCTCCGTCAGTATACGTGTAAACAATAACGTGGGCGTCCTGAGTTTAGAGCTCGACGTAGATTATCATCACCCAGTCTATTTCCAGTGTAATGATTTGGCTACAACTGTAATTATTAGTATTAGAGGTTATGAGATACAGAGAACCTATAGAAGAAATTACGATAAACACCAGTTTGTATCATTAGTTCCTACGTACATTTCATCACTGTATCAATATGGATTTCCTAAATGCAATTGGTTGATTAGTCACAAGTGATAAGAAGACACATTAATACTTACATAATGCAATAGAGCGTTCACCTAATCATCCATTGCCCTTAAGCATCCAATTGCGCTTCGAGAATCTAGTGCAGAGTTCCAAATGACCACAATGGTGAAACGTATGTTGGTACTAATGACACAAATTTGTCTTTATACTAATTGCTTTTAATTGTAAAGACAATTAAACATTATAAGAAGAACTATTCATTACGTTTAAATTGAGTATCAAATGTATTTTTACAAAGGAAAGTATGATAGAAATTTTAATGAACGAACTTACAATAAGCCCAGTTATCATGAAAATATATTTCTGTGAGGTTTGAGTCATTAGATTTTGGGATTGTTATTTTCTCAAAGTAAAAATACAGAAATAACTGGCATATGCCTGTAAAAAGTTAATATTTAACAAATTCAATTAGATAAAGTAAAATAAGACAAATGCACAAACTCATCTTAATGTAGTTTATTTCAGGGGAATATAGATAGATAGATAGATAAATAGATAGATAGATAGATAGATAGATAGATAGATAGATAGATAGATAGGTAGCTTAGGTAGACAGATAGATACAGATACATATTGGTACATATGTTCATGTTGAAGTGATTTATTGCGCACATGTATTTTTAGAATTAATTATTTATAAAAAAGAATGATATTTTTATATTTGCCCTATAATTTTTGTTATTTATATCACCAAGAGAAGCCATAAGATTATTTGTATATCTCATTCAGCACATCGCCAACTTTCTGATTTATTTATATGACGTTGAAGAAAATTCGCCCACAACAGCAAACGAGGAAAGCTTGCATATTCTTAATTCTTGTATGTATACATCCTTACATATATACACATATTTTCATATATACGTATGCATATATATATTTGTGTATGTATGTATATATATATGTGTGCGTGTGTGTGTGTGTGTGTAGATAGATAGAAATCCTTGTGCGCGTATGCATATGTATATATATATATATATATATATATATATATATAT
>NC_068982.1:39914007-39915901 GCF_001194135.2 Octopus bimaculoides | reverse complement strand
GAGAGAGAGAGAGAGAGAGAGAGAGAGAGAGAGAGAGAGAGAGAAAGATCTTGAAAGAAAGAATTATATTATTAGATGTATTTGCAAACAGATACACAATCTCATACAAGCGCATATACAAATGATAAACAGAGATGATTTTACTTAAGTGCGAAAATACACAATAGTAATAACCATGGAATCCAGTGCCGACCGTGGCTGATGTCGTTTTTTCTCCCTTTTCTCATAACTCACAGCGTCTATACTGTCGTTTAAAAATTGGACATCATAATCAGCTTTCTAATTCTATTCCCGTCTCGGAGGATTTAATTGTAATGGCCACCTTCTAACAACAAATGACATTTTCAGCAAACATGAATACGTTCATAAAGCTTGCTGAAATCTGCTATTGATTTATCCAAATACTGGTTATCGCAAAATTGCTGCTTCTCTGAGCTGCATACAGTCTCTATAGGCCTTTCATTGTTATTGTTATTGTTTATTTAATCTGGTGAATAACCGCTGGCATCACAACAGTGTGCTTGATGTGTAAAATATGCGTGAGGGCAATGTGTTATCTATATGCATAACAGCAATGTGTTAGCGAGAAAACGTGTTACCCGATTCATATTTATCCTTTTAATTTATTCTGTGTTCAATGCATGCTACATTCATTTTTTAAATCATTATATCCCTTTGCCGTCAATATGATTTGATTTTATGCAAAAATTTTCCTGTATATATTTTAGATGATATTTTGAATTACGTTTAACAATTCATTATTCTCGAAAGCTCGATAACACCATTTCTCCCTTGTTTTTCTTCCTACGGGTGTTACTTTTATTTATATGCATCCACTTACACGTAACACTATCAATAACAGTTTCCCTCTCTATATATAGGAAAGTGGTAATGTTGTCAGTAGGGTTCTTAACTTGTCATTATTTGTTAAGGATTTGTTTTTAGAATATTAATAATGAACTTAAATAAAGCAGATAAATTAATTACACCTGCTGTCACACTATGTTTGAAAGCTTTGTCACAGGAATGCTGTGTATGCATAGGTTAAACTGTATGTGTGTAAGTGTGTGTGTGTGTGTATATATTTCTATCTTCAGTCGCTAGAAGTCTTTCATTGTGCAATATCCCGCAGTCTGTACGAATCATACAGTGGTAAGTTGTTCTTGGTCACTTTCTCTCGCGCTTCCCACCATGTAGGGTTTTAAGCAGCAAACACTATTGATAGCATTCATTGAGTGGGTGTCACTGTTAGTGACCAATCCCTCTTTGCCGGAGTCCCTTTATCCTTGTGCTCATTTGCTTTTCGTCAGTCATTGGTACAATATATCATTGTCAACCTAGTCGTTACAGGATATCTGATATATTTTCCCCAGGTTTCTTGTGTGAAAAAGTGTTCACCATTGTTCCTTTGTCGATTCGAATTTATTACCCATGTCTCGCATCCACATTTAAAAATCGGCCGAAAGAGTTTTGTTCATCTTTACTTTCGTTTTTGGGTTGATGTCAGACGACCAGAGGTGTTGAAGCTGCGATATTGCACTGCATGCCACTCTCCTTCTCTCTATGATGTCATTATTTGAGTTGTGAGAGAGATCAGTTACAGGTATGAACGCTGGATAGCTGCTTTCCATTTATCAGGAGGCCTGTTGCTTCACCTGTGTTTATATTCATGGTAATGTACTCTGTCTTAGATTCGTTTATTCCTAGCCCCACAGACTTTGCTTCTCATATGACACAATCTAAGTAGTCCTGTGCTTCTTTGAGGCTCGAAGCACAGAGAAGATGAAAATAAGTGGGAGGCCTTAATAAGCTCTGTCTCCCAATGACTGATTATACCCTTTCACCGTTATTCATAATTCTTTGTTGAATTTTAGATTATAAATATTCATATATA
>NC_068982.1:39904108-39913847 GCF_001194135.2 Octopus bimaculoides | reverse complement strand
TATATATATATATACATATATATATGTGTGTGTGCGTGTGTGTATGTGTGTGTGTGTGTGTGTGTGTGTGTGCGCGTGCGTGTGTGTGTGTGTGTGTGTGTGTGTGTGTGTGTACGATGGTAGATACCTGAATGCTTTCAGTTCATTCGATGTGAGTGTGAATTAAAAACATAAACAATTGAATACGATAAATGCTCTCAGCACATTAAATATTCATTCTGATTGACTATTAAAGATTAGCTATAGCTAGTTAGATAAGGTGTTAAATAAATTATTCAATATATAACAAGGTGATAACGCATATAACTTTACGTTAGTTATTGTGAAATAAAAGACGATACAACCAAATGTGAATAAAATGCACATATCTTTATTATTCCTAAAATTCAGGGATTGCAACGGTGTGTGCTAATATACATTTCCAAGTGTAACTATCCTTATGTTCCTTTCGTATCTGGAAAATAAATAGATGTGTATATGCTTCCGTTTCTATTTTCTTCATCGTCATTATCAAAATTCACATGACGTTAAAAAGTCGCGTCTTCAGATGTTGCACAAATCTGTTTCAATATTTAAATTCATATATTTGAGAAAAAAGAAAATAGCGGTGTCACTGTATTACGCAAATACTGTATAAATAATCTTTCATCTTTTAATTTTTCCGGTCATTAGACTGCGAGCGTGCTTTGACACTACCTTGAATAATTTTAGTCGAACGGATCCATCCAAGTGCTAAATTTTGAAGCCTGGTTCATGTTCTGTTTACTCTTTTGCAGAACCACTAAGTTACAGGGACATAAACACACGAACACCGATTGTCAAGCATGGTGGGGGACAAACAGATACAAAGACACACACATACACATATACAGACATACATACATACATACATACATACATACATATATACATATAAACAGGGATTCATATATACAACCGCAAACACACACATATATCAAAGACAACTTTCTCCCAGTTACCATCTACCAAATCTACTCATATAATTTTGTTGGATCTTAGGCTATATTAGGACACACCTCGCCCCAAGTGCCACGCAGCGGAGCTCAACCCCGAAAAGTGTGACTGGGAAGTAATCTTCTTAACACAGCCACGCCTACGATGAGTTTAAATTTCTTTTATAAAAAAAAGTTAACTTTCAAAAATCTTTCTTGCTAAGACTTGGACTTGGTGGTATGCCGAATTTTGTATCTAAATGACTAATTAACGTATTTACAATAAGCTAAATTTGCAGAACATTCTCCAATAGTGTGTACAGTAGGTAACAAATGAAATACTGAGTAGTAGCTTTACATTTTAAAAATAAAAAATAAAACTGTCTTTGAATTTTTCCAATAACTAACAACTTCGGTCATTGACAACTTCTCGAAACCTACGAATAATTGAGAAACAATCAACAATAGCTATTTCATTTGACCGCAGTAATACTTTATCAACAGTTTTCAGCATCACTCAATTTCATTCGCTTCTAAAAATAATCAATGCAATAATTGAGCCAAATCTGTATAAAATCCTGTTTAAGATCATAAGATCAAAGTATTTATACTAGAAATACTATGATAATGTATATGTATAAAAAGGAGAAAATTAAATAGGAAGCAAGAGACTTTATGTTTTTTGTTTTTTACTACGAATTCTTTAATGTATGAAAACCTCGGCAAAATGCATTCACCGACTCTTAATTGAAATTCTAAACCGTTAATTTCCTCCTTTGCAAATTACTCGTTAAGTGTAAATCTCCTTTGCAAGTGTAATTTGCAAGTGTAATTTCAGTGCTAATTACATTATTTGGATTGATATTTGTTCATGAATATATTCCGTGATACATTTACTTAACAACTTGTCCAGGATACTGTTGCACTGATAAGCTGTAGGTGTACCAATATAGAAAATTGATATTGCATAAATTTCGTTCATATAAACGTCCTGTGGGAATCTTCTCATTGTCAAATCAAAGCTGAAGCAAAACTGAATCCAAAGAAGACCCAAACGGGACCCAAACAAAGAACTTTAATATAATTAGACATCTTACATCTTGGTGTTACCAGACAATAAAATATACACACGCACAAAAAAAAAGAGCAATTGTTAAAAGACAACCCATCTAGATATCAATGATAGTTAACAAGAATAATCAAAGATACTTACTGCTGAAGCCTTTTCAAGAAATGATATGTATTAAGTGAAGCAGGTAAAAATTAATGCAGTTAATTAAAAATTGACTGTAAACTAAAACAATTGCGAGTTGGAAAATGAAACCGTTGTTGTAAGATAGTTATAAATACATATAGATTTAAAAATACATGACTGAATTGTTAGTGGCTTGCGTTTAACAAAGGAAAAATGTAATACATCTGCGACACACGCACCTACTAGCTGTTTGATATGTTTAAGGTAAGCTATTGCTCAAGTTTCACAACATTTAAAAACATCCTGAGATTTATACAGTCCTATACGTAAGAGATGAGGAATTATAAACATTATTTATATTATTTACATTGCTTACATTTGACGGATATTTGTCCTCATCTTGTTTGTTGTTAACACAACGTTTCGGCTGATATATCCTCCAGCCTTCATCAGGTGTCTTGGAGAAATTTCGAACCTGGGTTCTCATTCCTAAGGTATTTTTCGATGTTATTATTATTATTATTATTATTATTATTATTATTATTATTATTATTATTATTATTATTATCATTATATAATATAAATAATGTATCCTGAAATTTATATAGATAACCAATACCACTCATTTTATTGTGTGGGTATCACTGCGCTTTCCATTGCGACTTTCAATGAAAGTGAGAGACTATAAAATATGATCTAGTTGAATGCTTACAATAGAATTTAAATCAAATTCAGCATTTTTATTTACAACCGAATAGTTTTGCAATACAATTAAAGCATTTCAATTTCATTCATCATAGATTATTTCTAGACGCTATTGCTTGAAATTAAGTTTGAATTTGAAATCTTAGAAATTGTGCAAAAGAGATTGTTATAATAATAATTATAGCGCTATAATTCTGTGCTTGTCTTCTCGGTTTTGATATAAAATATTTTGATATCCAATATCTTATTAATATTTATACCCTTATTATTATTATTATTATTATTATTATTATTATTATTATTATTATTATTATTAATAATAATAATAATAATAATAACATTCACTTGAACATTCACTTAAACATTCACTTGAACAAAACTGTACAAATCCAAATATATGGTACCCTAGGCATAACACCTACATGAACTTCTAACTTGTTGTCTCTTGAGGTCTCTGGGTGAGGCTTGGATCCCACTTGTACAAATGCAAAACAAAAGTCAAACATAAAATAATAATAATAATAATAATAATAATAATTATTATTATTATTGTTATCATTATTATTATTATCATTATTATTATTATTAGTATCGTTATTATTATTATTACTATTTCAATTTGGATTATTATCATGTAACACCTTCCTGTGCCTATTCAGTTTTATCAAAATTCTTGATAATCACTCCGAACTAATTGCTGCTCTCCTCAGATCTTTTGTTCTCCATAATTTTCCTCCTTCCACAAAGATTGCGCAGTCCTATCTCATGTGTCAGTAGAAGAATAATTACATCATCTCCAGGTCTGATAAAATTATCAAATAATTCTCGTTGAAACACACCATCATTCAAAGTGATTGAAATATATACATACAAAATAATATAAATCTGGATAGATTACAAGTCAGTCACAGACAAACTGAAGACGGACTGGATGGATTTCAACATAGGCCCCTAGAACCTGACAACAACATGTAATATCACTCTTTAGAAGAGCTGAATATTTCTGGATCTCGCTCGTACAAATATCAATTTATCATTATCACACGATTGTCATTCAATTTTCTTTTTTCCCATTACAAAAAAGTTCTTGGTATAGTCAGAACATAAAAGTTGCTATTTGTATTAAATGACTCAACTAAAAACTTACAAACATATGTGAGTGTGTGTGTGTGATATGTAGGGAATGATCCCAAGTGTTTCCTCTTGAAGCACATCTGCTTATTCCATTATATCTACTAGCTGAATCACCACCCTCCGTGCAATCGATTCGTCTAGTGCATATCTAAACTCCTGTTCGTAGTATGAAAGTAAAAAGTTAAACTTAGCACAATTTTCTTAAAGAATTTCCTTACCGATAACGTTGCCAGTGTAGATTCCTTTCATAACCTCATACCCTGAGTCCAAAGCCAATATATGCTCTTTGTTCCCAAAACCAAATCAGGCTTCCGTTATCTCAGTCCTCTTTGGGCTGGTTGTCCTAGTGATGAAGTAATCTGGCTTTCCAGACTATCTCACTAGAGCCATTTCAGCTTGGAAACACTCCTTGTAAAACCGAGGAGAACCAGTGTGTGATGGCGTAAGAATGATTTTAGACCCTACTTCATTCATGTCACCATTTGCAATAGCATTCAGAAGGCCCTGGAACTTTTCAGCCTTCAGTTGTTTCTGATGAGTTCTCAGGAAGTGTAATCGATTTTGCTCTGTCTTTGCATATTGTTGCATCAGACGTGTACTTTTCATTATGTCATTGAACTTGTCTTTTCTTACCTGAAGCCGATAAGAACAAAAGTCACATTCAGTGATATCTTTGCATCGGTCATTGTCTTTCAAGAACACATTCCAGCCAGCTTCTCCATAGGGAAACAGAAGTACATAATGAAAAGTGCCATAGCTTCTGTGGATTTGGCTAATGTAGTCTTATTTTCTATTGCTTTCTATGTACTGCACAACAACATCCGCAGCTTTAATGTTTGTATTATTGGTAGCATCTCCCATCATGATCACAGTAACTCCTGGTGCAGTTGGTGGATTAGAGGTTCTCTCATGTGATCCAGCAGGAATAAGCTGTTTGTCATTACTTATAATAATATCACCGGTGGAACATTTTCCTGGTGCAGGGTATTCCTTAATCATATCAATAGCCTGTTTGAAATTTTTGACATATTGATTATGCATATGCAGTGCTCTCTGCAAGTCTAGCAGGATGCTCTCATTAAGGTCATTGTCAGCTCCTCTGAATGACAACCTGTTTCAGATCCCTTTTTCAGTGTCAACGAAATATAGCTGTGCGTAGACTGGCTTCTTATTTACTGGTGGTACGAAACTTCCTATGCGGTGGTATAACTTGAATCTTGAAAGTAGGCACAAAAGTGCTATTACCTTGTGGTCCAACTGGTGGATTATCCAGTGCAAGTGAAGCCATAATCCAGTAAATTATTGTAGTCACGAATTTTCTTTAGAAACGTTTGACCGCATAGATTAACATCATAGTACTTAGCAATAAATTCTGGAGGCTTTGTCACATCAGAGGGTAGTTTTCTCAGTACCCCAAAGGTAAGCTTTGCAGTCAGGGTATGTTCTGTTAAAAATCTTTCCACAGTAGTGCAACATAAGCCTTGCGTTTCATTTTTTTCTCATGAAAATCTGCCATATCAACTTCCATAGCCATTCTATCAGTGTCCGTTCTTTGCTGATGAAGTCTTGAAAGGTATCGGTTCTGGTTGTTTACTTGTCGCTGCTGAATTTGTAGCAGTGACGTGTTTTCCCTAGAATCCTGTTTCCCCAGCCGATCAGTATTTGTCCGTGCTTCTGATTCTTGTGGTGCTTCCATTGCACGGCTTTTCTGTGTTCTCAGCCGATTCATATTCCTTCAGGCTTTTCATTTTTCTGGTCTTTCCATAGCACGGGTTTCCTGTCTCTTCAGTCGATCTGCATTTCTCCGTGCCTCTGTTTCTTCTTGTGTCTCCATTGCACCGGTTTCTTACATTTGCCTTCGTTTTATTTCGAGACACAGAGTAGAGCTAGCTCCTTGTCTGTTTTATTCAATTAGCGTCTGTTGTCTTTGCTCAGCAGCTTTTTGTGAACGGGATTTTTTCGGAACAGGTTGTTGGTCTTTCCTTTTCTGGGCATAGTGTAGTGTTGAAAGCATGAATACTTATAACAATTATATAGTGAACGTTTTGTGACGATTCAGCTAGAATTTAAGCTAATTTCTCTGAACGGGAAGTTTTCACGGTATTAATTGTAAATATTTACCCTAGGTATTTATTTACAATTACACGACTCTCGACAAACACTATTTTAAATTAGTATTTTTTAAGGTAATAATAAAATTAGTCGAACCCATTTTCGTGCAGTCGAATGCGTAAAGTTTCCGAAATTTTTATACTTTTTACGTTTGCTATTTCAGAATTCTACGTATGAGTGAAATATCAAACGACAGTACATGCAATAACATATTCATACACGTAACAACGTAAACAGACATAAGAATAGCTCCGACGGTCGAGAGCATGAAAATAGATCCGACAAATTTTATTAATATATTAAAAAAATAATAAATTTCCAATATTTTTATGGTCAAATTCGTTTAGAGCAATTCAATAAAATCAAAAAACCACTCTTTAAGATAGAGTTTAACGAGTATGGTGTAATTGTAATTTTCACCGAAGACTAACAGTATTTTTTTTTCTAAATGACATCGATAGAAACATTGGAAAGAACGCAACCGGTTCAGAGAGAATGAAGTAAAAGAGGTAGTAAATATGAGAGATAGAGAGAGAGAGAGAGAGGGAGAGAGAGAGAGAGAGTGTGTGTGTGTGTGTGTGTTAAGAGAGGTAACATTGTATGAGACTGAGTTCAATACGTAATATATATATATGTATATATGTGAGAGAGAAACATCCAAGTAACACCGAAGGAGACATGGAAAAGAGCGCAACCGGCTAAGAGAGAGTGAATTATGAGAGGTAACATTCTCTGCAATTCTGTCAATTACCACTCCGCAAACTACAACTCTCAATAAGAGAAAGAGGTAGTAAGCATGAGGAATAGTAGAAGAGTAATTGAATAGTGAGAAAGGAGTAATTCGTTTTGTCGGATTTTATCAGACTGGAACCGGATCGGTTAATTTTCGTGAATCCCATTTAGATGTTGACACTCTCCTGGTACGCACGATTCGTAACGCCAAGTTTGGTCGAAATCGGACCAGTGGTTGCGGAGGAATTTGGTAGCAAAATTTTGACACACACATACACAGACCTAAATAGCGCAATTGTAGTATAGGTAAAGGTAAAGTTAGAAAAGGCTGGTTTATGGGATTACCCTAGATTTCACTTCCATAAAGCGCTTAGCTTTACAGCATATCATCAGATCCTAAACCTGTTGGCCTAATGGCCTCTCTAACAAGTGGCCTCTCTAGAAAATAGAGGGTGATAAGACTTCGTTATTCTATGTCAACAGCAGGGATTAACTCTCTTTGGCTGTCGACCGTAAGTGGCTCTGTTATTATGTGGGTCGCAGTAGACCAGAAGGAATTTCCTGAAGTGCAAGCATGGTCCAAAGACCTCATTTCTGCAGTTAAGGATGTTTCCCGGGTCGAGAGTGTCCTTTAATATCCTCGCCCGTTCAACTATGCACAGTTTACAACGCCTCGTCCTGTCTTTGTAGGGGCCTAGATTCTTGCTGGCCTACTGAGACCCATACGATAACAGGGTCATTTACGATTGACAGCCAGAGTCAGACAATCCCCTGTCGTTGACATAGTCTAACGAAGTATTTTCCTCCTCAATTTTCTAGAGAGGCCGCAGGCCAGCAGGTTTGGGATCTGATGATAAGCTGTAAAACTAAGCGCTTTATGGACATGAAACACAGAGTAATCCTATAAACCGGCCTTATCTAACTTTACCTTGATAATATACTACTCTACAACTTATAGTGTGCTTCTATTTCGGATTTATATTTTACTGACGTCATATATATATATATATATATTAGGTAGAAGATATTTTAGTGGGGGAATACACGTCGTTGGATATATACAGAAAGCGAAAAGATGAAAAAACACAGAAGATTTGTTTTACCGGATTAAGGAGTATATTAGAGTCATAATAATAAAGATATACAATTTTGTACAAATTATGAATTTGTTCTTTCACCATAATTAAAGTACGAACCGGTTTTGTATCGTTCATCAAGCTAAGAAATGGATATATTGACAGGGGAGATAATTGTTCATTCATGTATTTTACAGCAAAGGTGAGATAAATCTGCAATTTTTATTCTTGGTCCATACTGTATTTTGGCTTATATCTTACAATAAGTAAGTTTTTTATTGTTAACACGGGCTCATATTTAATTCTGGTTTATATTTTTGAATAAATGAGACTCTTTATTCAGTCTTACTTGCGAGGAACAGAAAGCAAGTTGATAAAAGGGAAAATCATGACTTGTAGTTGTAATCGTTCTGCACATTCATGAATGTATTGACTGAAATATATTTTGCGATATTTTAGGGAGGATATTGTAAGTCTGTAGACCGTACATCTCAGTCTGATCGGCATTCCTGTCGAATTAAATATAGTTTCTATGGCATCCCGAGCATCTGATTACGTGAATAAGTTCTTAAGAGGCGCAAGTGAAGTTAGATTTGATTTTGAATTTTTGCCCTTGTCTGAAATGGAATTCCGATCCTTCCAAAAGATTGGGATATGTTCCGCAATTAGGGCGACTACACTTTTCGATTCTTGCGTCCGTTGTTCTAGAGAATAATTTGGCACTAGTGAGGATCTTCTTTAATGTCTTAGGTTGTTTGCTGCTCTTCAGTCAACACATTGAACGATTACAACCACAATTTGTAATTTTCTCATTTTATCAACTTGCTTTCTAGACCTCACAACAAGTAAGACTGAGTAAAGAAGCCTCATTATTCAAAAATTAGTAAGAGGAGTGGTATTTGAAAAAAAGATAATGTGCAGGGGAGAGAGTAGGCAAATATTTTTGGTCAACGGGGAGAAAAATTATGCCTGATGAAAGCAAGAGAGAATGGGCAAGAATCGTGGCGGTTACTACTAGCGTTCAATTAAGGAGTGTATATTGTGTGCAGTGAGCGTGTTTACAGTAAGAAATAGTAAAGGTGTATGCTTGCGTATATACTTGTAAGTTTACAAAGTAGACAGGGTAGGAGGAGAGCGGAAAGTGAACTAAGAGGAAAAATGGTATGGAACGATAAAGAGGGAAGTATGTAAATGACAATAAGGAATTAAAGGAGGAAATAAGAGAAAAATTATTTTATAAATGTTAAGGAAAGATACGGAGAGAAGTATGTAAATGACAATCAGGAATTAAATGGAAGATATACTGTTGGTTTAATATGTAGGGTGAGTAAAGGTAAATAAGAGGAGAAATTTATCAGATTATGGGGAAAAAAGTGAGGTGGGACTGTTGTTATTTGTATTTTGAGATTAGATTTAGTGATCGATATTTGCAGTTAAAAATTATACAGCTACATTCATTAAGACAATCTGTGGATTGCAAAATATCTAAGACCTCGGCTATGCAGAGATCACACTTGTGATTGTAGCTGTTGTATGGTTTGTTGTGGGTGAGTATGGACCACTTGAGAGTGTAAGGAGTTGAATAACGATGTACTGTAAGATTTTGTGTGGGACTTAAAACTGGAGTAGTGGTTGCTCTTTCTAGCTTTGGAGGTGGTGCTGCATGAGCCGATATGTATCTAGTTAGAGTTGGCAGCTGTTTCTGTACACCTGTAATCAATATAAATATATATATATGTATATATTTATATTTGCGTATTTATCTATCTATACACACACACACACACACACACACACACACACACACACACACACACACACACACACACACA
>NC_068982.1:39903096-39903709 GCF_001194135.2 Octopus bimaculoides | reverse complement strand
GTTTGGTATGTTGATTCTCTGTTTACTGCTATTTTTCTTGACCATATTATACTGACGAGTAGAGGTTGTATAATACTAGAATAACTACGAAATCATGATCTATAATTCAGTCTGTTTTTAAGGGGTTGACTTTGAGAGTTGCATTTCCTCGCGTTCGGTAAAAATGTGGTTTTTATGGTAGTCTGACCTTAGAGTCCCTCATGCCCTTATATAAATATAAATATATATTTCGTGAATAAGTGATGGAATTTTTTCCCTTATGAGGTTTTTTTCACGCTAGCTACTTGATAAATTCTTGTAAAAGAATTCGTCCTATTATTGAATTTAAATATATTACCAGAATATATTCAGTGCTGAATTTATTCTGAGAAAAAAGCACATTTACCGAGATGCAATTCGAAATTCCCGCCACCTACATAGGGAAATAGCGATGAACAGTCTTCTATATACTATAATGGATACACGGTGTTAGTTTGGTATGTTGATTCTCTGTTTACTGCTATTTTTCTTGACCATATTATACTGACGAGTAGAGGTTGTATAATACTAGAATAACTACGAAATCATGATCTATAATTCAATCTGTTTTTAAGGGGTTGGCTTTAAGAGTTGC
>NC_068982.1:39901827-39902902 GCF_001194135.2 Octopus bimaculoides | reverse complement strand
ATTTATAGGTGCAGTGCAGGAGTGGGTGTGTGGTAAGTAACTCGCTTCCTAACCACATGGATCTGGGTTCAGTCCCACTACGTGGCACCTCGGGAGACCGTCTTCTACTATAGCTTCGGGCCGACCTAAGCCTATTACGTGGATTTGCTAGACGGGACCTGGTAGACGGTTCAGCAAAAATGACTGATAGAATAAGCGCTAGGCATACCAAGAATAAGTCCTGGGGTCGATTTGCTCGACTAAAGTCGGTGCTCCAGCATTGTTGCAGTCAAATGACTGAAACAAGTGGAACAATAAAAGTATTAAAGAATATATATATTCGTAAAATATGATTGTGAAATAGATGTGGTGGTCCCATAGAGGATGATGCCACAGGAGGACATCTCCTCCTGTTGCCTAACGACACACTGTCTGTGTCCGATTAGTATTTGCGAGGGGAGATAATCGTTAGCCAGATTCATGATATTAAACATCGAATAACAACTGTAACCAACTCAGTGGATCGTGACATGCCTATACGCGTCTGGGAGGAATTGTCGCATTGCATTGATGCTACCCGTGCCGCGTGTGGCGGCCACATTGAACACTTGTAACACAGGAAATGAAAATTGATTGTGAGTAAATACTTCTGACTTAACTGGAGTTTCCTTATTAAAACTTTGCGTAATGAAATCGGTTCATTCTTCTTGAATAACCCTGTATATATATATATATGATATATATCTATATCTATCTATCTATCTATCTATCTATCTATCTATCTATCTATCTATCTATCTATCTATCTATGTATCTATCTATCTATCTATATATATATATAGTTAATGCGCTAGAAATAGATCACATCTTGTGTCTATTAAGACCGAAATTGTTCTCAACATGAAATATAGCAGCATTGATGATTGCGGTACATTACAAATCAGGCTGATGAGGAATAGACAAATGGTAAGAATTTGTTAAATCCGAAACTAGTCCCTGTTTAATAATGATTTTTTAGGTGATTTTAAATGTCTTGCCCGCTCACGTTTTTGGTATGCTGCTATATTTCATGTTGAGAACAATTTCGGTCTTAATA
>NC_068982.1:39895950-39900967 GCF_001194135.2 Octopus bimaculoides | reverse complement strand
TATATATATATATATATATATATATCATATGCATACATATATGTATGTATGTAATATATATATATATGTATAGGTATTTATGTATATGTGTGTGTATATGTATATATCTATGTCTCTCTCTCCCCCTCTCTTTCTCTCTATCTATCTATCTATCTATCTATATATTATTAAAATGAAAGCAGGGTGCTATAACCATTTTCACATGACTCATAATTCATGGATTTAGCACTTTTCACTCAGAGGTATATGAAATACATATTTCCTATATTGAGTTACATCACATCGACCATGCTGCGGCAGTTTTATGTATATCCGCCAATGGAAGGTAAATTGGTATCTCAAACGAAGGAAATATATCCTCAAATGCATAAAATTTGGTTTCTCTTAGCTTGTCTCCGTATCTTATATTTTAGGTAAAAAGAGTTTTCTAGGATACTAAGAAATTTTGCCTTTTTCAATGTAGTTATTAACCGAATTACATTGAGTTTACGTCAAATAAAAATGGAAAGGGTTTATTACAACTTCTACGATACAGGCTGCTGCTTCATAATATTGTGAGATATTTGAATTTGAAAAGAAAAATTGAAGTGAGCATGCTCCCAATGAAGATGATGATAATGTTATTGATAATATGATGATGAAGATGATAAGGTGAGCGAAGTCGATAAGGTTGTTAGCAATGATTATGTTGATAATGTTGTCGCTACTGAAGATGATGATGATGATGGTGGTGGTGGTGGTGCTGGTGTTTGTGGTGGCGGTGATGTGGTGGTGGTGATGATGGTGGTGGTGGTGATGATGGTGGTGGTAGCACCGATGTCGACGCTAATTGTAATGTTAACTGAGAAAAGGAAGTATTGGAGGAGGAAAAATTATTAAGATGAGAATAAAAAGCCTGTTCGTATTTTTACCGGAATTGATAATAATGTTGGGGACGATCAAGTCACTAAGATGATAGCAACGGCGGTGCCGACGATGACGACCATCATGATGAAGATAATATTGCTGTTGACGAGACCTAAGACGTTTAAGCAATACTTAATAAAAAGAAACGATATGTTCATATGAAATTCGTTCACGATATCCGTAGTGTATGATGGGGGAAAGTTCAATGTTTATTATTTTTGTTTTTGTTAATGATAGAATTAATTATTTTCCGCACTTTTTATAAAATATCTCCCATTGAACTTGCTCGCTGCAGAAAGATAGGAGTGTATATTGGATAACTAGAACGAAAAACGGGCAAGATAACAAAAAATTAGATGTTTATAAAAGAGCATTGATGGAAAATGTTACAAAAGATCGGAAAAACAAACTAAATAAATAAACAGAGGACAGAAAATGAAAATAAAAAAAAGATATAAGAATCTGCTGTGCAGAAAAACTAATCAAAATTTCCATTCCGAACGGAAAAGAAAATCAAGAAATAGATTAATTTCTCAGAAAATATGAAAACGAACTAAACAAGAATTAAAATTAAAGAAACAATTTTTCTCTGATATTGGGAAAATGATAACAAGTAGGCTGTTATAGTTTATGAAATAAATTTGAAGATAGAAATATTGATAACATTATACTGCCGTTCGACAAAAACTAGCGAGTTAATAATAATATTGTAAATTTCTGTTAAATAACTACCACTGAAAATCAAGTGTAATCGTATATAAGTAGAACCCTTTGGTAAGATATTTCAGCATGATAAAACCGAAACATTCGTACAGTACTTGAGAAAGCTAAATCTTGCCTTGACAGCATAAATTCGACAGATGGAAATATTTCTGTTGTAATTTGACTAAGTGTACGCATTAAATGCTTGGAGAAGTAAATGTATTCTGTTACGAAGGTACTCTGTTGCCTATTACGAAGATTATATCAACAATGTAAAAAGTAAAGCATTATTGCAGTAAAATTCAGAGAGATATAGACGTAAGATCCTCAGTGATATGTCTTCGATCGAAACCTAGTTATTTCTTTTCTGCTATTCTTAATGCCTCAGTAAAAGCATTACGTTTACAAAATTCAATATCCGGTCTCCTATATGAGATTTTAATAGTTCCGTGAGTGATAGAGAAGGAAAAGTCAGAAGTAAGACAGGGCGAAAGAATGAACTTCTGTAGTGTAAATCAGGACAAAAGCATTACGTAAATTGCAAGGTACATGTATCAACAAAGACAATCAATGACAAATATATCCATGGCATTGCTTTATTAAGTTGAATAATTTTAATGATATTACACTAACTTAATTGCAATGTCTAGAAAGATAATTAGAATATCGGCTAGTGCAGGGTGAAGCAAAATGTCATAAAGTAAAAGGTAACTGTGTTCACGATCCGGCCTTGATCTGTAACTAATTTTAGTTACCTTGTAGCACTAATTGCAGGAGAATGTGTGTATGGTTATACAATGGTAACTAAGAAAATGTGTCTCCCTTTCGAATAAAAATCCCACCAACGAATAAGATAGACAATGGCAAATCATGTGCAGAAGAAAGAATAAACAACCATGAAACATGGTATCTTGTTTTCATCCTTGAAATGAAACTACTAACTTCACTACCGAGAAAATAAGACGCTGCTTGTAGAATTGAATTTCCTATCGCTCTGCGTGCCTAAGTAGCTACTCACATATCTCTACCGCTATGAATTTCTATGCTGTCGAATTCACCAGTCACAGTTCTTCCATTATCATTCAAAGAACAGCAGAAGCAGCTAGCCTGTGATCAATAGTGGCTGATAGAATGATAAAACAGGAAGTTATTCCGCACAAAAAAATAATAAATATAAATGACTCAGAGCAGAAATAATTTATATTGGAATATAGTTTGGTTCCATTCTGAATTAAATCACCATTCGATCGACTTTGCTCTAAAAGGTTTGAATAATAATCTGAAAGTAACACGCTTGTTAAGTGGGTGATTCATATTATTTTCTTGGTTGACTTTGCCAATATCCATTTCTATTGTGTGTATTGTGAGATGTTTGCGGAAGACCTGTTTATGACAAATTATTGTTGTCTCCGAAGAATTGAATTTTGAATAACAAATTAATAAAACTGTAGATGTTTATACAGTGCTCCCACTAACATCTCACAAATGACATTTTATCATTTTAGAAACCGATGGATATATTGAAAAATGTAATCTTAGACATACAAGATCAAAGATACAACGTTTATAAACATAAGACTAATTAATCAAAACTGAAATGGGGTTAAACAACAACAACAACGACAACAGCAACAACAACAACAACAACAACAACAACAACAACAACAACAACAACAACAACAACAACAGCAGCAGCAGCAGCAACAACAACAACAACAACACGACTGTTTATTGTATCAGTTCAAATTGGTTACAAAAATTTTTTTTCGCAACGTAGATGTCAACTCCTTTGTTGCGATTTAATGTAACTATTTCCGCCACACACTGATTTCACTGACGAATAAAATATGTCACATGTTGCCACATTTTTAAATACTGGGAAGTGATGTGTTAGTAAGCGAAACAATATTACTATGTACAATAGATGTAGAATAGACCTAGGTTTATTCTTCTTTAATTAACATTGCAGTACATAAAATGTGCCATCGTAATTACTGATTGTCTGACTGGTATTCCCCGAAGATTGACAGTTGTAGCAAAAATACAGACAGGAGCCAAAACAAAAGCAAAGGAATAAGATGCAAAACAGAAGAAACTGACAATAGAGAGATAAAATTTATCAGTTGTTTAACGTCATATGATGAAATCTTAAGAGACTAAGAGGGCATTTAAGAAAAGAAACTGTTTAATTATATAAACAGAGGATCTTGGAGAGAGAAAAAAATGATTGGAAACAGTGTGACGAACAGAAATAATGAAATACCATTAACATTGAGAGAAGACAATATTAATTACAGAAACATAGGAAAATCGAAAAAATGATTTTAGCTTGTATTAATTAGTGATATAATGCTGTATATAATGTGAAAACGAAATTTAAAAATTTGTGTGATCAAATAAAATAACACATATTCAAACACCATACTTTTAGTCACCCATATGACAAAAATTCTATTGAAAATAAAAAGCGACAGTCGATACAACCAATGAATTCCTCTTCTATTGTTGTATTTTATGGCGACATCAAATAATTATATTGATATCTGAAAGACTTTTAAGTCCCGTACGGAATAAATAATCATTAAAATATTCATACGGGAATAAGATAACGGTGAGTTTGAAAGGCGACAATGACTATAGTTAAAATGAGATTTAAATTCTATTAAAATTATACAGATTTTGTGAATGAATCGATGTATAAAATGTTATATGAGATTGTTATTAGAATTAACCCATACGTTTCCACCTTCATTGATACCTTTAGTTCACATTGATTGAAATCATTGCCAGCATGGAATAGGGTATCACGTTTCTTTATTAGTTGAATGGCAATACAAAATGGATTATATCTCACTCTCTCTTTAACTATGTATGTGTACATATGTACATTCTGTTGGCACTCCGTCGGTTACGACGACGAGGGTTCCAGTTGATCCGATCAACGGAACAGCCTGCTCATGAAATTAACGTGCAAGTGGCTGAGCACTCCACATACACGTGTACCCTTAACGTAGTTCTGGGGAGATTCAGCGTGACACAGAGAGTGACAAGGCTGGCCCTTTGAAATACAGGTACAACAGAAACAGGAAGGAAGAGTGAGAGAAAGTTGTGGTGAAGGAGTACACCAGGGTTAGCCACAACCCTCCTGCCGGAGCCTCGTGGAGCTTTATGTGTTTTCGCTTAATAAACACTCACAACGCCCGGTCTGGAAATCGAAACCGCGATCGTTCGACTGCGAGTCCACTGCCCTAACCACTGGGCCATTGCGCCTCCACACATATGCACATATACACTCATACACGCATACATACACACACACATATATAGATACATAAATGTATATATATATATACATGTGTATATATGATATGCATGTATATATATGTATGTATATATATATATATATATA
>NC_068982.1:39892634-39895386 GCF_001194135.2 Octopus bimaculoides | reverse complement strand
GATGTGGTTTTAGAGTCAAGTTTTGGCTGCTATCTCTAGCATGATGGTATCTTTTAGATACTCTTAATTATAATTTTAATAATAATTATTACCTGTGAGGTTTTTTATTACCATGCTAGTCACTTTTAAATAACGATCTTATCCTTATTTATATAAATTAATATATTTATATATGTGCATGTATATGTGTGTGAGTACGTATCTGTGTGTGTGTGTGTGTGTGTGTGTGTGTGTGTGTGTGTGTGTGTGTGTGTGTGTATTAGAACACCTATTCCAAGCTCTTCAATCACATGTTGCAGACGCGTTCTATTACACAATATAGTGAATTGCTGAATTTTCCGTTATCTATTACCACTCCATTAAATTGCAGTAATATTGTGCCCATGTAGTTGTTGAAATATACAGACGATATGCAACCATATAATACATACGTTACACAATAGGAAACAGATATGGTTAGCTACGCCGTAGGAAAGTTGCATGTGTTGTAAGGAAATGTACACATACATTACGTACATTACAGTATGGTCATACGTCACTAAACACATCGTGCAGTAACAGACTTTAACCCTTTAGCATTTAATCCAGCGATGTTGGGCCCAAATATCATACCTGTTTTATGTTAAGACCAACCAAATCCAACCTCTCACATCTATCCTGTAATGTCATTCTAAAAATATACAAACACACCATCGACATTTTGAAGCTACAAAATGATGTGTGAGTAATTCAAAACAATCTGAACGAATAAGCATTACATTTGACAAAATGGATGCTAAAGGGTTAATATGTTCCAGTCTCCAAAAGTCGAACTATGCACACGGGGAAAATCAACGACTTAAGAAGTTAGACACTTGGCCCAATATTGCAAACGACACAGTCCATACATAAGATACGTGTGTGTAACAATACATAAAAACACAGATTCATGTGAGTTATACAAGCAAGTACATACACACACACACACACACACACACACTTACACACACTTACGTACAAACATACACTTATAATACAGTTTCTATGATACATATTTTATATCCGTTGCTGAAATACTGTGATATCTCATTTTACGTTCTGGTATTGCGCTCAATGAATATCCTACAGACTATTTACTTCTGAAGACAGCCTTGCCTTACACTAGAAAAATAGAGGTGTTATTAAAACGTCTCTTACATTCTAGGCTCATTAGTGAAGGTGAGTGGCTTAGTGGTTAGCGCATTCGGCTCACGATCGTAAGGTCGTGAGTTCAATTCCCGGCAACGCGTTGTGATTTTGAGCAAGACACTTTAGTTCACGTTGCTCAGTTCACTCAGCTGGAAAAAATGAGTAGTACCTGTATTTCAAAGGGCCGGCCTTGTCACACTCTGTGTTACGCTGAATCTCCCTGAGAAGTACGTTAGGGGTACACGTGTCTGTGGAATGCTCAGTCACTTGCACTTTAATTTCACGAGCAAGCTGTTCCGTTGATCGTATCAGCTGGGACCTTCGTCGTCGTAACCGACGGAATGTTCCTTTTTTAACCACCCACTTATGCACCCTGATTCGATGTTGATGACACTTTCTTTCGGTAAATATCTGAGTGGCATTCGTATATCGGCTACCTGTTGGAAAAAATGCGGATATTTCTCGAGGAGATTTTTGCTACTGCAGAAGTAACACAATACTATAATTGATGCGTACAAACACAAACACTCGCGCGCGCGCGCACACACACACACACACACACACACACAGATATATATAAATATGTAGATAAATTCTTGTGTGTGCGCGCGCGCATACATATATATATATGTACATATGCATATAAATATATAGTATAAATAAAGACACACACACACAAACATATATACACATGGATATATGTATATAATTATATGAAGCAGTAAAATTGATAAACAATTATACAATTATACGATTTATAAGATGATACATACTCATCTTCAAACGTTATTTGAAACAGCTTTAAAGTACATTTTCGCTTTGTATGTGCAGGATGAGAATAATAGAGAACTTTCTCTACAGTGGAAAATGCTAAATGCATCGAAAAGAACAATTATTCACTGTAAATGTCGGCATCGAGAAATTGGGGAGAGAGAGAAAGACAGAGAGATTGAGAGAGAGAGAAAGAGAGACAGAAAGTGAGGGTGAGAGAAAGAGAGTTTGTGATATATACAGGATGAAAATATGAGGTTATTGTACGAAATATAAAAGAAGGTTTGGGAGAAAAGGAGAACCCAAGGGTGGTAAGTGTGTTAGCGGGATAAACAGAATGAGAATGAGGAGGGAGACGGACATTTTATAATCATTTAAGCTCAAGGCCAAAAATATATTGAATACTATATTCTGTATAGTCATGAACAAACGTACTACTTGTGAGTAGCACACTTATGTGCAGAAAAAGAAAGTGTTTCTCTCCCAACATGTGCAATTCGAACGACGTATGTGAGTTAATGAATCTTTCTGATATAAATACAAAACTTGAAACTTTGAGGCTCGGGAGCTAGTCGATTAACTGGTACATATTTTGTCGGCCCCGAAAGGATGACAAGCAAACTGAACCTCGGTGTCATTTGAACTCCGAATGTAAAACTCAGAAGAAATGCTGCTAAGCATTATATCTGGCGCAGTAAAAAAATTTTAATTCTGTGATTTAATAATAAATACTATGCCCAATTTTGCACTAAACTAGACATAAAATTTGTGTATATACGTTTATCTATCTATCTATATATATATATATATATAT
>NC_068982.1:39882217-39892331 GCF_001194135.2 Octopus bimaculoides | reverse complement strand
AGAGAAACAAAGTTATTTTATTCGACACGGGTAGAAATATAGGGAAAGTAGAAGTCGACAATGCACTGCGTGTAGTTAAAATATTTTTAATTAATATATTTAAAGCTTTAAATTGTTTCATAGTTTACACTGATTTTCAAAACGTTCAAATAGAAAGACGTGGCTTATGACGCAGCTTTCTTGCTTCTGACTAGTGTTTGAAATTTGCCCTGTTTTTATATGGTTTCCATGGCTCAAATTAGTATATGTTTTGAATGGGATCTGATTGGTAGAGGATAATTACATGACTGGTCGTAGAAATCTTTGTAGGTTTTCCGCTACGTCTGTGTGTTAGTGTCAAGTGAAAATGTTTGGCATCGTAAGTTAAGGCTGACATGGTTGACTGAACATTGTCCAAACACTCAATATTCTAAATGTTTTCTGTCAAGTGTTTGTAGAGAATGAACACATGATTAAGTGTATAACCCTTTGTGCATTTCCCTTCTTTTGAAGGCCGACGTGGTTGAGTGAACATGTTTAGTTATAATCAAGGCACTCCAAATTTAATCTGTCTGGTGGGAGAGTGGACTGGACTCGTTTGTATGTAGTGCATTGGCTAACGTGTAGGTTGTTAGCTGTGTGGGTTCCTCATGATATGTGGCAGAATGAGTTTTGCATATGAATTGTTATTTCTGTATGTATTCTGTTAAAGTTTGTTAAGTCTTCGATTGTACTTTTGCATGAAAGTATTTTCTTTGTTCATCAGTACTTCATCTGTGGTATTCGCTGAAAGTAGATACAGTGGGAAGACCTGGAATCTGAGGGAATTATTTTGAGCACATATATCTTGATTGAGAGTGACTTGATTATAACTAGACATGTTCACTCACCCGCGTCGGTTTTCTTTTTAGGCGCAAAATATACTGTCACGTGTCACTAACGCACGGACGTGGCGAGAAACGTACAATAGGTTATAAACTTAATCATTTGCTCATAATCTACAAACATTTCACAGAAAATATTCAGAGCATTGAGTGTTTGGACATATTCAGTCAACCGTGTCAGCCTTAACTCATGGCGCCAAACATTGTTACTTGATAATAACACACAGATGTAGCGAGGAACCTACAAAAATTCTAAGAAAATTCATGTGAATATCCTCTACCAATCAAATGCTATTCAAAACATATACTAATTTGAGCCATGAACTCCCTACAAAAATAGGGAAAGCTTCAAACGCTTGTCAGAAAAAAGACAGCTGCGACATAAGCCACGTCTCCTTTTTGAAAATCAGTGTAAACTGTGAAACCAGTTAAAGCTTTAAATATATTGAAATATTTTAACTATATTCAGTGCATTTTCAACTTCTATATATATATATATATATATATATATATATATATATATATATATATATATGTATGTGTGTGTGTGTGTGTGTGTGAGTTTCTGTGTGTGTGTGTGTGTTTTGTGTGGTGTGTGTATATGTGTGCGCGTATGTATGTATATATATATATATATATATATATATATATGTGTGTGTGTGTGTATGTGTGTGTGTATATATATATATATATATATATATATATACATATACATGGACATATGCATACACACATGCATACATACACATAAACATACTACCACATGCAGATGAATACATATACATATGTTTGAGTCAAAAATGGGAAAATTGGGAAAATTTTGACATTGATTTTGATTAAATTATACACGAGCGAAAAAAAATAAGATGTAAGCGCAAAATGAAATCTGAGAAAAGAAGATTCCCAAAGCGTTAGCTTAGAGACATTTAACGTTTAATGTATATACACTTACTTGCGGCTACGAAATAGCTTTCCTAGCGAATGAATCGAATCGAAATTGTTAATTCTGTTATCACGCCGGAAGCTTGTGTTTACACGCTACTGTTAAAAGCTGATAATTTACTTTAAAATATTAAATTTAAAACGTAAATGTTTCATTGGTCTGCTAACCTGCTAGCAGTAGAAAATACTTGAACATACAGCTTTATAATAAATGTATGGATGTGAAAAAGAAATGTATTTCATACAAAACTGGCTGAATAAGTTGGACGGCAAGAGACAATATGGTTATATTGAAATAAAACTGTACGTAAATTTGAAAGAAAAGAACACGTAAGATACTGACAATTATGTATAGATTTACACAATCTTTTAAGTACTCAAATGTGGCTGCCAGAGATTTGTAGGTAAAAATTCTGTATTGCAAAGTAAAAAAATATTCACAAATAACACCATCTAAATTGGGTAAGGTTGTGCAGATTTATATCTTTATCATAAAATTGTGGATATAGCAAAAGTTGAAGTAAGTGGATTCGAAACATGAAAGCGAAACAATTGACATGGTAACAGACATATCACTCCATAAAAAAAACATGTCAATTTAATGTCAGAAATGAGAATAAAATAGAAAACATTTTACTGCAGTCTTGCGTTGTCTATCTCAGACAAACAAATGAAATATCATGGTTATTCTACATGAATAGCCAATAATCCATCGTTTCTACATGAAAGACAATTTGATAGACAAATTATTTCTTATAGGGTTATTGTATTCTGCTTCTGTAAATGTTGGAGTGAAGCACTTTATTGTTGAGTAAAGTATGCGATAAATGACCTGCAGCATTAAACATTATCTGTGCTATTCATAGGCACAACTTTATAGTTTCTTTTATTACACCAATGAAACACATTGCAAAATATTAAAGTTCATGAAAATGTGATCAAGTGTTATTTTGAAACGAGGTATTCAGTACCTTGATAATATTTTGATAAACATTAAGGCTGTGAACTGGCAGAATTGTTAGGATGTCGGAAAAATGCTTAAAGGTATTTCATCCGTCTTAATGTTCTGATTTCATATTTCATCGAGGTTGCCTTCGGTGTTCATTGTTCCGGGGCCGATGAAATAAGTGTCAGTTAAGCACTGGTGTTCATGTAATCGATTTAGCCTTTCCCTTAAAAAAAAATTAATCAGGCCTTGTGCGTGTAATTCAAAGGATTACTTTGATAAACATCTTAAAGTGCAAATTGGAAGCAGTGGCTATCATGGATATTACCGAACGACGTGAAAAAAGGCAGGAGACATTCCACAAAAACCTGGTCTTACTACTGTAACTTCCTAAGCCTAAGTTAATTTAGGTTGCTAAGTCTTACTTGAATTAATAGAATCAGCAATTAATTAGATGGAATAGAAGCTAATCTACTGAGGAATCTTCTGAGTACAACTAAAGACGTCAGATTTCGTTCATAGGAAGGAAATGTTGACGTTAGTAAAAAGCTAAATCATGAAGAATGCCGGGAAGTATTTGGAGAATTAAAATATGAATTAGATTGTAATGGTTTTTCAGTGATAAACTTGTATGAATATGATATTTCTCTAATCAATGATTAGCCGTCGCCTAATAGTCATTAAAGCAAAGATTAGAGAACAAATGAAGGAACTATATTTTACTGTTTATCATTTAGATTTTAACTTTTGAATTTTAAGCGTTTTATGGGATAGACTTTGCTGTGGTATTATGTTGGTTTCTTTAAAAAAGTTTGTCGGGATCACACTGTATGCATGTATGTAGGTATGTATGTATGTATGTATGTATGTATGTATGTATGTATGTATGTATGTACGTATGTATGTATGTATGTATGAATGCATGTATGTATGTATGTATGTATGCATGCCTAGATGCATGTATGTATGTATGTATGTATATGTGTATGCATGTATGTATGTATTTATGCATTATGTATGCATGCATGCATTATGTATATATGCATGTATGCATAAATATGTATTTTCATTCATGTATTATGTATGCATGTATGTGTATGTATGTGTGTCTGTGTGTGCGTGCATATATCATTGTCTAAGAATAGTTATAACTCATAAAAAAGTGCGCATGCGAGATATACGTATTAAAATGGGCATAATTTGAATACAAAAAAATATATTACGGAACATATTGTAGCCACGTAAATTTGATAGACATTTTCATGCAAAATTAGACCCACCAAATATATGAAAAGAGACTTTGCAATCATTAAGCATGTTTGTCTGGGAAAATGCTTCTATTCAGAAGGTTTCTGAGAGGGGAAAGAAGGCAGTCATTAAAAATTAGCTTGCAACTGCTAGTGAGGTAGCACGTTCTTAGAATATGTTACTATGTTATATAAGAACATGTTTAAAAGACCACGAATGTGTAAAAAGAGTTACAAGTATTGATTTCAAATAGCAATAATTAAAATATGCGTCTGGGAAAAAGTGTTTTGAAGACCTTTGGTCGCCAGTAATATGATCTAAAGAAATCGAACTTTGTTAATTTTCCAGATCAAGGCACGCCAAAACTGAAATATGGGAGCCGAATTCTTCAGAGTCTAAACAAGGTGTTGGAGTTATTATGCGCGGGGTGGTTAGTATGACGGGCGGATCAAACCAATTTTTATTAAGAAACAGTTAAACGGTGTTGAATACAGCTAATTACCCAACTATTCCAATGTAAGGGTTCATAAGAAATGCACTCAAGATGTTGCAGCTCCGTGGTATTAAAGCAATTTGAAAAAAAAAATACTCAGAATGAAAGTGCTGACATGACTTGATGAAAGCTCTGATTTTATCCAGTAGTACATGTATGAGAAACTCTTGAGAGATAGGTATGAGAAAAATTTCGAATATTATATCATTTACAGAATTGCATGAAAAAATACCTCAAAGTATGTATCATTATACTCTAACCCTCCACAAATCCATAGCAAATCGGGGTAAAGCCAATTTATTAGTGAAAGAAATATTTAGATACAAATGAAATAAACATTTATAATTTTTTAATTATTCTTCATGAAACTATTACATTCTACATATATATGTATGTGCGTATTATGTATGTATTTATGTTTGTATGCATGTATGTTGTGTCATTATTAAGTTTTTTTTCAAGATTTCTTGCCAATAGAGAAAGATCCTGTTTCTAGCCTAGATAGAAATCTCTTTCATTGGAATTTCAACGTCAACAATTTTTGTATGCATGTATGCATGTATGTATGTATATATGTATGTATGTATGTATGTACGTATGTATGTATGTATGTATGTATGAGCAGATTTGTATGTTTTATGTATGTATTCTCATGCATATAGTTGTATCTCTATACAGGCTCATATGTATTTAAATGATAAACTTCTGGGAAGTTTTACAAATTTTTACAGTCTTCGAATTAGCTTTCTTCTTTCTGGTTTTGAGAAGCCTAATTTCTCAAGATTGGTATTTAGGCAGTGTGCTATATATCCCAGGGCCCCTATCATCACAGGTATAAACCTTAACCTTATAATCTGGATAGAGTAACTGCAGATTTCTCAATGGTTTACCATAGATGTTCTCTTTTTCACTGATCTTGTCCTTTATGTTAACATCTGCTGGGCAGCTAATTTCCATAACCGTGCACAGTTTCTCTTCTTCATCACAAATCATTATATCAGGTCTGTAGGCTTACATTTTATTGAGGTCTCCACTGGTACATTCCACCAGCATTCCTTTTTATTTTTAGTGGTTATGGTTTCTAGCGTATTGTGGGTTCTTATTTCTTTGTCCTCGGGATTATCCTTCCGACGGATTTCATTATAGAGTGTCTTAGCTACAACATCATGTCTCATCCGTAGATAATACCGTGATGACATTTTCGGACAACTGCTTATGATGTGGGGGATATCTTCAGTGTGAACTCCACAAAGTCTGCATCGGTTGTCACATTGTACAGATTTTCCTGCATCTCTATCCCTTTTGTGCATCAGGTAATTGATTGATATTTCCTGTTCCTGGATTGCAAATGCATACCCTTTAAAGTGGTGGGTTGTAATCCGGCTATTGGTCCATGATAAACTGTTTCATGATCGATGTTACTATCATCACGGAACTTTCTACTAATATATCGACGCATAGTCTTCTGCTCATATAGGCTCATCCTTTCATCTGATGATACTTTGCGGTAGAGTCGTGCGGCTTCTTTTGGGGAATGTATTCTAGGTTATCAAATAAATAGTGTTGCTCAAAGAGCTGCTTTCCAAATCTTATGATTTTATCAGTCTCATTAATGAAAATTTAGTCAAGGGATGCACTTCGACACTTGGTGGTTAAAAGATGTTGCCGAAGGGATATGGTGCGACATCCAAAGGCATTTTGGATCGATGTTAAGTCTCTGCCGCCTTGTTTTCGTTTTAGGTAGAAGCGGTCTACGTCAGGTTATGTGGAAATTTTGTGTGCTTGTTAGTATTTTTCGAGTTTTCACATCAATAACTCGGATCTCGTCAAGTGTCAAATGATGCAGCCCATTCAATAAAGCAGTGGTCCACTGCAAACACATTTTGGGCTACTGTTTTATTGAATGCAGAGAGTTCTGAGGTCCAAACTTTCTTTATTCGGCTGTAATGATTATATTGGCCATACAGGAAATCACTCCGTCGAAGAACCGCTCTCCACAAAGAACAAATCCGCCACCCACAATACAGACAGATACAGGTCAGTGGACACATAAACAGTTGTGCTAGGAATCTTAATCCTAATTTCCTAATTTTCCCCTTCTATCAATGTTCACATAACACCTAAATACAATAAAGAATTAATGGAGAGGCAACTTTCATCAATAAATATCTTCCACAACTAAATATGAACACATAACATAATACAGAACTACTTACTTCACTTACACATAATCGTTTTATTCAAGCACTAGTAGACCTGATACCAATCAGTAATCGGTGTGCATTCAAAGCAATGATTAATAACTTTACGAAACAGGTATGCTTTTGAATTTCTTTAACAATTCACAATAATGACTTTTATTACTTTTATTCCTACCTCAGTTCATCTAATTGTATATATCTACCGTTACTTTTCATAAAAAGTCTTTACTTTTTTTGATTTCCAATGAGCATTTTCGCTTATTTTTCATCTTACTCCCCCCGACTATATATATATATATATAAATCAAATAACAAGAGAGTGATTGTTGTTCAATCACTACAAATATTTCAGACGTGTTTTCTATTGATGAATAGAATTATTACATGTGAAAAGAGCCGTTTTCTCCAGGTGAATGTATTTACGAATTAAACATTTCAAACCATCTCAACTTCTCCGACCGAATATTTCGAGAGTTACATTAAATATCACATATTTTGGAATTTAAGATATTTTGAAATGTTTAATTCGTACAAATATTCACCTGATAAAAACGGTTTTTTCCACATGATGAAATAATTCGATTCATTAAAAGGAACATGTCTGAAACATCTGTAGTGAATGAACCACAATCTATCTGTTATTATTTGGTTTATTATTTAGCAACTCGGAACCTGTAATTCTCGTGGATCTGGAGTCTATTGACCGCAGCAGAATTGGTGCCGTGTTTGTACCCGTGTGCAGCCTTAAGATTCATGGTATATTCAGTCATCCGTTTGTGATTGTACAAAATATAAATCCGTGTTTAGTTTAATGAGCACAAATTTGAGACCCAACTTTAGTGCTTTGCTATTCAAGGATCTGATTTGCCTGAATCCTGAATCTATCTATCTATCTATCTATCTATCTATCTATCTATCTATCTATCTATCTATCTATCTATCTATCTATGTGCGTGCGTGCGTGCGTGCGCTCACGTGTATGTATGTATGTGTGTATCCATGTGCATAATTTTATGAGAAATTTGAAACGTGTTGAGCACAAAGTTACTATACGCAATATGTACATTGACCATTTTCTTTGTAGTCATATACATGCGCACATACATATATACGTATGCAGACAGATACATGTGGGTGTGTACATACATATAATTGACTCCTCCATCAATTATAGTTTCAAAGTCCTTTAACATTTTCCATTGCACAAAAGTTAAATTCTCAGATGGTGAATAAACATCTGAATCTGAATATTTCGACCATTAACCGATGTATTCAGCTCTAGTCGGAATAATCTATTTAAATTGTCAACTGAGGTCCTTGGAGATTACTGAATGCAAAGCATAGTTCTGTTTACAAAAGAACGATCATGCTGATTCTATGATGCTCTTCCGATGATATCGAAAGTAATGTTTGCTATCTTGATGATCGATAATATTGGTTGTTAAGACACATGGAGCAAGTAATCATTCTGCTTAGGTTTTAATATAGTTTTCGTTCATTATGTGCAAATCCCGTGCCATTGCGTCAGTAATCCCCATCTTCGACGATTGTCATCTTAACACGGAAATGAATGACGTGGTGACTAGCGAGAAACAGATAATCAAAGCGTTAGGTTAGTAATAGTATTTGATCATTTGAGATAGTAATGATGGAGATATTAGTTTGTAACAGGAGAATCTCACAGGTAATATTAGATGGTTGGTCTGTACGTGATTGAATTTTAATAAATTGATGATGATTAATCGTAATAGACAAGTTCTAGTTATACATATTTTACAAGCATATATTTCTTTAAAATCGTGATTACAACTGATTATATGTATCAATAAAAATCTATGCATCTGTACAGTGAAGTGGTTAAAACTGAAGTAAATGGAAAGTCAATACTTCATCTGAACTATCCTCCATACATACAACCATATACAGAATCCTCATATGTATAAATAACACACACAGATACAGACAGATACATACATGAACATATATACACATGATAACGCAAGGGACGATATTAACTTTTTAGTGGAATTCAAATTAAATTTCTGACACCAGTAATTTTATGCTGGAGTTTTAGCCAGTAATTTTCTACTAGAAACGAAATTTGACAATCTACTTGCATGTGGGACTAGTAAAAAGAAATTATTACATGCTCTTATTTACATATATTTGTATGTCTAAAGACATGCGTAAACGTCTTTAGAAATGAATAATGAACACTACATTTAAATATACTACAAACATATATCATTGTATATCTAGAAGGAATAAATTTATTATCAATATTAAATTTCTTTTTATAGCGTTTTTCCATGCCTGATAAGAATCCGATTCTAGTTTGACTTGCAAATAGAGATTGAAATATAGTTCTTAAAGTTTCTTCCGTTCGTGGCTCTCGAAACACTTCGATTGTTAAATCATGAAATATATTGGTGTATCACTTTAATAACACAGATTCTGAAGAAATAGTGCCATCGTTGTAGGAACATTACCGCAAATACAACTGCGCAATAAATTTTTGTTTTATGCATCCTCGTTTTTATAACTTTCTACTCAACTATACAAATTTACAATATTTCTAACACTTTATTCTTCAAGATTACTGTATAAAATTTTAATTGTAATATGAACAATGTTAAATTACATGTATTCCAAATCTGCGTTGTTTGTTATAAAAGTAACGTCCAACACAGAAACATGTCAACAAATATGTTATCTCCGAGAAATTCAATATTTGTAAATTACCATAATAAATGGTGGAATTTTACATCAATTGGAAGTTTGAAGGGGTCGCAGTCCAATAAACGTAAACACTATAAGAATGAATATTAACGCTTAAACGAACATATAAAATGGCATACAAGCAAAATGATGGAGAATGCTTTCGGTGAAATGTTTATTAAAAGAAAAATCACGATAAAATATACAACACTTCTCCAGAAAAATGAATTTTCTTAGATAATAGGATAAAAAAAACGTGGAAACAAAAAGACAATTCAATGTTGAATTGTTCTGTGCATGGAACAAATAATTTCTAGAATATTCAAATACTGGGAGATTACCTGTGAAAAACATCCTGTTTTGAAAGAAAACATTTCCAATTCTATTAAGCGAGATTAACGTTCTGATTCATCTACTATAAATTATACGCTATTTATACGCTAAAACAGCTAAACATTAAAACAATAAAGAAATACATTCACACAAATGCACATATATTGACGCAGGTTCAATTATGTGCATACATATTTAGCTGTAGACAAATTTGTATGATCGAATAATGATATTTTGCAATAAATAACTTACAGTAGAACACAGTGAGAAATAAAATCAGCACTTAAGGATGTGCATATACATAAGCATGCATACATACAAACACACACATATATACATACACACACACATACATACATATATAAATGAG
>NC_068982.1:39874890-39882207 GCF_001194135.2 Octopus bimaculoides | reverse complement strand
ATATATATATATATATATATGTATATATATATATATATATATATATGTATGTAAGTATGCATATGTATATATATGTGTGTGTGTGTGTGTGTGTCTGTGTGTGCCTTTGTGTTTGTGTCTACACACGCACACATACATATATAAATGAGTTACAAAAAGGCACAGGTGTAACTATTATACACAATATATTTAATATAAAGTACATGTCTGAATAGCTAGGAGCGAATTTCTTCACTCCGCTGGATCTAACTGTCTCCATACGCTGCAATATCATTCCGGCGGTACTTATGTGCTAAATTTGATATTTAATTTATATTCTTGTGTGTGCATTTCATTCCAGCCAAACGAGGTGCCTCATTTTAAGTAGCTAATTCAACTGAATCATAATTGTATTATATACATATATACATATACACATATATACATATATACATACATACCACTCCTCCTCCTTGACCCTCTCGTTGTTGACACGTGACGAATGGGATACTTTCTTTCTACTTCCTCTCTTCCTATAGAGAAGACGTGAATTTTTTTGTCTCTCATTCACATCTAACTTCGCATTCAATCGTCTTGGCCTAACAGCCCTTACCGTTTATTTTCACTGTTCCGTCTTGTTTTTACTGTCTTTTACTGTCTTGTTCTCACTGTCCTGTTCTTGTTTACAATTTCACCCTCCGCAAAAAATTCCAAATTTAGTTCATTTCCTTTTTGCGGGAAGAACTGTTCCAACGAAGTCGCGCATTGTCCTTGCGTTCGGAACTCGGAGTAGATGGAACATGGACAAGTGAAGAAGGGAAATATACTTTATGTTGTATCTTTCGTTTCTCTGTTTTTTTCGTTGTTCGAAAAAAGTTCGTTTTCTGCCTTCGTCTTTATGTTCTCGTTTCTCATTGTGTTTAACGTTTTTTTTTTATGTCATGTACCCATATATGCATGTATGTATACATACAGATGTAGGTATGTACATATATGTATGGATATATACATATATTAATATATTATATTGTCCATTGTCCGGAAATCTTTCGCCACACGTCTGTGACCTCTTCAGCGAGACATTTCGTTTTTGCGTGTGATCTTGCTCCACTTGTTAGATTCTGCTCTTCTATGAAGTATATCATGCGTTTGTGTCCGTGTTTGTGTGTATGCGTGTATGTGTGTCTGTGTGTGTGTTTGTGTGTGTGTATGTGTGTGTATGTATGTGTGTGTCATTGTTCTTAGCAGAAGTATGTCCTCTCCTCAGCAACATCTTCACACCCCATCGTGCTGCTGCTGTCCTAGGACCCGAAAATTTGTACAGTTTCAGTATCTCTCTGTGTTTGTGTGTTCGCCCACAGTGTTGCCATCCTGGTAGCTGCTATTGTTGTTATTGGCATCGTTGTCACCGCCACTGGTGTTGTCGTTGTTGGTTGTGTTCTTGATATTGTTGCGGCCGTCTGTGAAGTTGTGTGTGTGTTTTTGTGTGAGTATGGGTTCCCTGTGTATGTTGTTTGTATCCATACCCTTTATATAAATTTATTTATCTATTTCTTATATTTATCACAGATATGTGACAAATATACTTATTTATTCACTTTGTTTTGTATTTTATTATTATTTCTTTAATATTTATATATCATAAGTATGTGTACACATGTCTATTGGTTCTAAAAAATCATACACAGACAAGCATACACACATATACACACATACACACACATGCACACACACACAAACATGAACGCAAACGCATGCGCATCACGAAAACGAAAAGTGTCACTGAAGCGGTTACAGATGTGTGACGAAAGATTTCCGAACAATGGCCATGAGTTAAAGTAAGAACAGTAATAAACGACTAAAGAACAAATATATAGTACGTGTGTTTATTTGGCAACAAAATGAGCGTCCCAAAATATAATAATATATACATTTTTATACACACACATATATAATAATATATACATATAATATGAATATAATAATATATACATATTTGCACACACACACACACACACACACACACACACACACACATATATATATATATATATATATATATATTCACTTATATACATACATATATCTAAACACGCGTAGACACGTGTGCATTTATTTCTGTTATACGATGTTTAGAGGTTATATATAACCAATATTTAGAATTCCCTGTGCACGGTTTTACAGAATTCGTGAAGAGAAATATCATTTCTGATCTATATATCATACTGCAGTTATCCATCGATATTTTGAACACAGAATGCATGGAGAAAACAAGAATGGATATAAGATTTTAGGTTTATTCACTACATTAATACATGGATTTCAATAATGTAAATTTTTGCTAAGTATCGAAATATCACAGACGCTGATTACATAATGAAATCATTAGAGGCTTACAGCAAACAAGACCATTACCTCAAGCTATATCATAACTGTTTATTAGACGTGTTGCACACTCATGGTTTCCACTTTTCTAGTATGTGTTCATAGAAGCATGTTGATGTAATTTTTTGTGCATATTGACTCATATTTGTTGTTCCCTATTAAGTTTGTCATATTATGAAACGAATGGAAAAGGGGCTTATATTTACCCACAGTCATTGTCAAAAATGCACAATTGGACTCACCAACTTTCAATCTGTCGAAAATTGGGTTATGAAGTGCAATTGCATTTTTATGTGGTTGATATTTGGCTAATACACTTTTAGGTCGTCGATAAAGAAAATATGGGAGATCCTTTTGAATCCATTTCTATGGTCACTATATTTTTGGAGCAGATGAGATAGTAAGTTTAATAACACTGACAGGCTATCACTCTGAAAGATGTCCTTTTGTTAGTGAATGCTATCAGACTCCATTTTCGCCTTATCACTCCTAAGGAGGAAATTAACGTATCAAGACTTGGTGAGATGTTCAATACCGCCCACTAGTGGTTGTAGAACGTTACCTAACTGTAAAGCCTTGATAATGCACACCTGCATGGTCTGATCAATAAGTATCCGGACTGTTGCCACAGTAGCTAAGTGAATGCACACAGAGTAAACTCGCTTGATACAAATTTGACCTTGGACTCTACTGTACATGGTCACTAATTCTTAAAGTACTGGTTCAGTTCTGCCGTTTATAGGAGTGCTTGGAATTAACGTGTGTAGCTTGTGATCGTCGTATTGACCGTGACAGAGTAAGTTGAGCAGAGAATGTGCATCAAATTTTGCCAAAATCTTAGCGATACCCGCTCAGGAACCTACTCTTTTACTCTTTTACTTGTTTCAGTCATTTGACTGCGGTCATGCTGGAGCACCGCCTTTTACTCGAGTAAATAGACCCCAGGACTTATTCTTTGTAAGCCTAGTACTTATTCTATCGGTATCTTTCGCCGAACCGCTAAGTTACGAGAACGTAAACACACCAACGTCGGTTGTCAAGCGATGTTGGGGAGAAACACAGACACACACTCACACGCACGCACACACACACACACACACAGACACACACACACAGACACACACACAACACACACACACACATACACACACATAAAAACACACACACACACATACACACACACATATACATATATACGACTGTTTTTTTCCAGTTTTCGTCTACCAAAGTGCCACGTGACCATGTGGTCGGCAAGCAAGCTACTTACCGCACAGCCAGTCCTGCATCTGGGATTATCTGCATTCAGGAGTCTGGGATTATCTGCATTCAGGAGTCTGGGATTATCTGCATTCAGGAGTCTGGGATTACCTGCATTCCCCATTCCTATACCGCAAGTATATGTCATCTACACGCAACCGAGTCACCACAAGACAAACCTACAAGCCTACAATGATTCCATTAACGAAGACCTTGTCTCATTTAACAGCAATAAAAAAAGAAAAAGAAAACAAAAAGAAAAAATTGGAAATACCACCGCACCTTATCTCTCAACTAAGGCATTTGCACTTTCTAAATTTCACTATCACCAAGGATCTCTACTGACGAAATTACATGCCGGACCTCGCTATTAACTATAATCTCTTCTGACGAATGCACATTCTTGTTACACTTAAAATCAAAATCCCAAAATACTTTTCTTCATATTCAGCAGATATTTCAGCTCCAAGCACCTACTGATAATCTACAAGAGAAAGTAAGGCCTACAAGGAACACTCCTGCATGTCTGGGATTAGCGTTTCGTCTACGCCCAATGACATCCTGAATCATGTACGGAGATGGTCAACTCAACTGATTGACACGCCGTTCACTGGCACACAAACATGCTGGCTGTCTCTGGCATCAAACCTCTGGCACTCAAACGTGATGGCTGTCTCCTTTCTCTCTTTCTCACTAACTGAATTACCCTTTCTTGGTCTCTCTCTAACTCTCTCCCCCTCTCTCTCCCACCTCTCTCTCTCTCTCTCTCTCTCACTTCTTCCGCTATTATAATGGCCTCGTACCTTTACCCTTCAAACACCGTTCCTCTCGCTCCTCTACCTCTCGGCACTCTTGACACTTACGCCCACCCATTCCTCACGCTAACCATTATGCTATACTATGTCATCCCCAGAATTTCAATCACCTGAAACCGCGTCTCTTAACTACTGCAGATGTTGACACAAAACAGATGAAATAGTATTTGATTTTAGATTTGCGGGAGCTTTTATACCAGCTGTTATATTACTTTAGTTTGAACAAAAATAGGATAAAAATTATTCAGTAGTAAATTCAGTTCTTGTAGGAAGTTATTTAATGTATCCTTTCCTTTTTAACACGAAGCGGTGCCTAGCTGCCAATTTCTAGAATTTCGACTGAACTATTTTAAATTCTTGATATATATTGCAAGCAATGTATATTGCAAGCAATCTATAAGGCAATAAGATGCGAGTTCCATTGCAAAACATTACCATCTATTAAATTAAAGATTTTAGAAGGTTTTAAAGATTTCAGAAGAGCTACTGTTCGAGATAGAACAATTGAAGTATTTACGAGTTGTCATTTCAAAGTAATTAAAGTGTCAGAAGAATTTCGATGAAGGCACGTATAATTGTATCAAGTATGGCCGCAAGGATGTTTATAATTCATATGGATATTAAATCACGGTGGACATTTGCATTATTATAAATATAGTCTCACTACTTAGAAACTCACTGAAAGCTTCATGCCATATGTACCATCGATTGTTCGAATACAACTGCTGGAAGCCGTTAAATATTTTGATAGCCAAGCATCGCAGCATAAACTAACTGCCCGTAGTTAACAAATCGTGCGCGGAGATATATGTATACATAAATATAGGTATTGATGCATTCAAATATTCATAGATGCACAGGTAGCTGGCAAGTTATGTGGTCAAGTAGACAGAGTCAGTCAGTCAATCAGTCAGTCAGACTGACAGAGAGACAGACAGACATACAGATAGTCAGACAGACAGACAGAAAGACGGGCGGATAGATAGATAGATAGATAGATAGATAAATAGATAGATAGATAGATAGATAGATAGATAGATAGATAGATAGATAAATAGTACAAAAAAAAGAATATCTTTATTTCTTCAACTAATGTGACTTTGTAATATGCACTATGCTTTTGTCTAGCGATTTAAGTCTCTGTGTAGTGGCGAGCAGATATATAGCGCCCCCACCCGCACAGTTCGTTCTGAATTTTTCCATTGTGGCCATATGGGCCAAGTCGCTCTTAGTGTGACTGATAACATTCACAGACACATACATACATACATGTATATATATACATACATACATACATACATACATACATACATGCATACATGCATACATGCATAAATACATACATACTTACTTGCATACATACGTGCATGCATACATGTATGCATACATACACATACATACATGTCATTCCAAATATTCTACATCTGAGGTGTTTTAGACAAATTGATGTAGACACATGGGTGTGAGGATCGTCAGCCCAAGCAACACACCAACTCATCCATATATCTATAAACAACGGGAACTCTCTGGATTCAAAAAGCCTTGTCGACTTGTCAGCGACCGGCTTGAACTCTCTTAAGAAGAATTTAAATAAAACTCATAGAAAAACATGTATATATAAATGCATATGTACATCGAACAGAAAACACCAGCAATTTAGCTGAAATCCACACTATACTGTAAAAATAGAACAGCAAAAACTTGTTCCCTCCTTACAAGTGATCTGGGATGTTATTTTCCATTAGGTGCACAGCCTTAATTTGAATGACAGGTCATGCAACACTAGTGAAAACAAAGAAAAAGCAGTAAATTAGAATAAGTGGCAGACAATTCTGACGACTACACTCCAGAATTATGAAAGCAACCATTGAAACTATTAAAATTGTATGCAAGCCTCAGCCATTACATTACCAGTGTACCATAAAGTGCTGAAGCCGCGCAATCAAGATACAAGCAGAAAGCTTAAACCAGCATAGGCATTTAACTTAAAAAATATAATTTTATTCCTGCAAGAAGTATCTCACACCTCGTTGTATTTATGAGATATAACTGAAAGAACACCACACGACATTAGGAAGACCTTAAAAAAACTAGAGACGATTTGGTGATACAGGATTCAAAAATCTAATCCCCAAACGACACCAGTTAAAACAACTCACAGATACTGCTTTTAAACTAAAATATTAATATACAACATATTAACAGTAATAGCTCAATAAATTACTTTCCAGAGACCCGAGACCCCAAGACAGTTTATTGCAGCTTCAATGCGAATAGTTGAATTTTTTAAAAGACAACCCCACAGAGTGTCTAGCTGCTGGCTGCTGGTAACATGTATGGGAAACGAATGATAAATCCAACAAACAAGCTGTATAGATCTACTGTCAGTGTGTCTAGCAAAGCAATGTGAAATAGACGGCGAAATACTGGAAACAGTTCTACAGAAAATGTGAAACAGGAAACCAGCAAGCCCAGATCGCATAGGAGGTCACTGGCTGAAGAAATTCACCTTTTATCGGTAATGTTTCATATGGCTGTATGAAGAGAATATCACAGGCACACAAGAAATGTCCCAATGGCTATCAACTACAACTATTCTCTTCATCACCCAAAATAGCCGAACCACCCTTGCTAAAAACTACCACCCAGTAGTCTTCCAGAACGCCATGCAAAATTTATACACTGACTGCGTCAATTTTTTCTTCCGGGATCATTGTGCTACCAACAACATTATTATACTTGAAGTAGGATGAAAGAAGGTGTTTGGCTGTATACAGCCGCAGCTAATTAACCAAATGATTCAGGAAAAAAAAAAGAGTAAAATATCACAGGAAATTCATCTTACTGTGGCCGGACAGGGCTTATGATAGTATACTACTAC
>NC_068982.1:39869890-39872390 GCF_001194135.2 Octopus bimaculoides | reverse complement strand
AACTCGGAAGGTTTTGCTTCCAAACAGACCTTTTGCAATACCCTTAAAGCCAGGAACGTCTCAGCACCCTTGGAATATATATTCACGTATCTTAAAATCTGATCTGGTCTTAAAGCTGTAGAATTTTTTCTCAACGATGTGTACGTGGTCTGATCAATATGTATCCAGACTGTTGCAAGACTAACGAAGCTAAAACATACAGATTGACCTTGAACTGTACTGCCCATGTGAACTAACTTTTAACGTTCTAGCTCACTCCCGCTGTTTACAGCAGATCTTGGATATAACGTGTGTAGCGTGTGTTCGTCGCACTGATGACGACAGAGAAAGTTGAGCATAGAATCTATCTGCATCAAATTCTTGCCAAAAGCTTGACGATACCTGCTCAGAGGACTACGCAAAGTTTCCAAAAAGGTTTTCATCGTTATCGACACAATCAAGGAGATTTTGTGCAAATGAAACCCGAGTGTCCTTTTGGTCAGCTGAAAGCAGTTTTGGCACGAACTTGGCAGACACGCGTCTGATACCTAAATCTTCAGTGATAATGGACTGAACCGTAACGAATGTGCACATCCTCTGATTACTCTGAACAGGTATCATCAGGACAGCTTTCTCTCTCATGGTGAATGCGACGATCACACCCTACACACGTTACTTCAAAGCACTGCTGGAATCAGTAGAAGTGAGCCAGAACGTCAAAACTCAGTGCACATGCGCAGCAGAGTTCAATGTCAATCTGTACCAAGCGGCTACATGCTACGTGCTTCTTAAACATAGACACAAAAATATTTAATATTTTTTCATTCGCTTTCTATCAAATCAATATGTGCGTTGGTCTCATCGACTTCAGTCAGCTTAGCAGATAATCATATCCGACTAAAGCAATCAAGAAATATGTTAAATAAAACATCTGAAATGTTTGACGAATCTCTAATTTAAAACTTAAATTTCAATCACAAGCAGCATTCAAAAACAGAAAAAAATCATAAAACTAACTATAACAATGTAATTTTGGTAATAAATCTTGTTCTTATTTCCATTACATTTTTCAGTTATTACCGTTTGTATAGATTTTACAACTTATTGTGATTAATATTCAAGAAAAATAGTTGAAAACAATAAATAAGGAAATGCTGCGTGTACACACACTCACACACACACACACAAGAACCCACACGCACATATAAGTATGTATATATATTGAGCCGGAACAACTATCGAAATGCATTTTAGCCGACGCTCTGCTCCAGCGTAACTTTAACCACTAAAACTCAAACAAAATTGAAAAGTATTGTTTTAGAGAGGCGTTGGGTGAAACTAAATGATGACATCTTGGTATATAATACAACTGTTTAAGGAAGCTACTACTAAATAGAAATAAAGAACAATAAATCATTAGTTCCGCGATATATTGCTTTGAAATGCTTTCTGATATTTGTAAGGGAGATGAAGATGCTTCGCCGACGTATCTGCATTAATCAGATACTGCAAAAATTGCGATACAATCATGTAGGTGTTGCTCCGGCATGGCAGCAGTCAAATGACTGAAACAAATAAAATAATAAAAGAATAAAAGGATAATATCTAAATATAAATCTTACCGATGTTTTAATATTCTCCCAGCTAATCACATTTTATCGTCTTGGGATAATCAATCAAAATGCGCTTGTATGACGTAGGAGTTTATTTTGATAGGACAGCATAATAAATTTCATTCAAATCTAATCTTCGCATTAATGTATATTGTTGCCAAATCAGAGGGAGTATAAATATTTTGGAAAATATGAAAGTAAATAGTGGTGACCGGACACAAGTCAGTTTTGTTGATGAGACACATTACCCTTTGCGATTTAAAATTACTTGCTAAGATATTTCGCTAAAAACTTGCCGCCATTTATTTTTACTGTTTACTATATTGAATATGTCCTATAAAAGAATGAAAGGAGACACCTTTAATAATATATATAATTTCATTCAATATACTTCCTTAGGAAAGATTTGAAATCTGTCATTCTTAATTAGTTTCACGTTTAAGTTACTGAATTTTCTTAAATTTCCTGTAGTGCAACGAATTGTTCACCCTGCAAGTGTATCTCCAGGGTATGATAATGCACGAGTACATTTCGTTATATTTAAATATTTACAACAATATTCTATGTAGGAAAAAAAAAGAAAAGAATTTCTACATTCGTGCAAACAATTACATGCATGAAGCGCTCAAAGATTACGGAAGCTGTTTTTGAGTTAAAGAATACGTTCTGTCCTCTATAGACGGGTTTGTGGCTTAACATAACATTTGATTCTTTAAAAGAGTAAAAGCATCAACTCTGACATTTGTTGGCTATGCTGATAATAGTAATAAAGAGTGCCAGTGGTGAAATCTTGCAGACACTTCAAACGATATATATTGAGAAATTTCCAAACATCGATTTGTATTTTTTGCGTCTGTGTATCGTGAGTGTGTATGTGTAAATTTGTCATGTTCATTGATATATATATA
>NC_068982.1:39866615-39869201 GCF_001194135.2 Octopus bimaculoides | reverse complement strand
TATATATATACGTTTCAAAATGTGACCACATGTGTATCGTTGGCGAATTTTGTCCTCTGTCTTCCTTTTCTCTTGGACTTTCGTCCGCCTCCTGTTTCTGAGGAAGCGCTTTGCTCGAAACGTAAAATCTACCTTTCTTTGCTTCCCTGAGCGTCTGCTAATACTTTGCATGTACCACGTCCTCGCGTTGTTGTTTTTACCTGGTTGTTTTTGTTCTACGTTTTTTTTTTTTTACTATTTTATAGCACCGCCTTTAGTTGAACAAAACGGTCACACGACAATTCTTATTCATTGTAACCCTAGTACTTATTCTGTCGGTACATTTTGTCGGTACATTCGACTAAGGATTTCTTAGTCGAATAATTCGACACCTGAACTTTTTTTTAAAGCCCACTACTTATGCTATCGCCACACTTGCCGAGCTGCTACGTTACGGGGACGTAAACACCCAACACCGTTTGGTAAGCGGTGGAGTGGGGGTGGGGGGATTAACACAGACCAAAAGACACCCACATATAGATATAAATATACATACGTACGAAGGGCTTGTTTCAGCTTCCCTCTTCCAAATCAACTCTCAAGGCCTTGTTCGGCTGAAGCTATAGCAGAAGACACTTGCTCAAGGTACCATGCACTGATTGTTGTTGGGAAGCAAGTTTCTTATTTCTTTATTGCTCATAAGAGCCTAAACATAGAGAGGACAAACAAGGACAGACAAAGGGATTAAGTCGATTACTGGTACTTAATTTATCGACCCCGAAAGGATGAAAAACAATGTCGACCTCGGTGGAATTTGAACTCAGAACGTAACGGCAGACGAAATACCGCTAAGCATTTCGCGCAGCGTGTTAACGTTTCTGGCAGCTTGCCGCCTTCTGTTGGGAAGCAAGTTTCTTACCACACAGTCACACCTGCGGCTATATATGTATATTCTATGCTGAATTTATTATTTGGCCAACATTATTGAGCTGATCTTAATATTTTACGAGACAGATCCTTTTCCTAAACATCGATTGTAACAATTCTATATCATACCCATGTTACTTTAGATTGTCTCTTACTAAAGTGTTTATTCAGCATTCTCAATAATTTTGCAATCTAATGCATTTAATAGAAATCAAAATCCATGATTTAATTCTCGCTTTTAGTCTCAAAGGACGTTTTGACGTCAGCATTTTGACAGAATGATATTCCAAAGAATTCATTGGAAATTATGGATTTCTATTAGTTATGTGTCGTAATTATACTTTTCAGAAATCGATGATCATCAAAAAAATAGGTTAAAAACAGTAGGCAGAAAGTTTTTAATTAGTTAAGTTAATAATCAATTAATAATGAATTCTATCTCACTCACAGCTCCAAATTGAATAAATACGCATATGTATTTACACTGAGACTGACACAAAATTATACAGACATAAGCTCGCGCATACACACTTATTCTCTTTCTTTCTTTTTTCTCTCTCTCACACACACGCACGCATGCGCACACAAACGCACACACACACACACACACACACACACACAAACAAACACACAGACACACACACAATAGTTGTTGGTGCATTCGCAGTTTTTATTCAACTTGCAAATAAAAAGAAAAGAAATTAAATTCTGGTGAAGTACTACTATGATGTCGTTTACAGTTCGTGACCTCCGTGCTACTGAGTCGCGTGGGGATATCTTAGTAAAATCAACATTCTTACATATTCTCCAGTTTGAATATTTTCCAGGATGAATACATCCAGTTTTCAGAAACACAATTGTGCACCGGTGAAATACCTTTATTTTTCTGTATATGCATTAAATTGTTTTCATTTAGTTAGTCTACAATAAAATACATTATATCACGGTCTATAGGCACAGGAGTGGATGTGTGGTAAGTAGCTTGCTTACCAACCACATGGTTCTGGTTTCAGTCCCACTGCGTGGCACCTTGGGCAAGTGTCTTCTACTATAGCCTCGGGTCGACCAAAGCCTTGTGAGTGGATTTGGTAGACGGAAACTGAAAGAAGCCCGTCGTATATATGTATATATGTATATATGTATGCTTGTGTGTATGTGTTTGTTCCACCCCAATATCGCTTGACAACCAATGCTAGTGTGTTTACGTCCCCGTAACTTAGCGGTTCGGCAAAAGAGATCGATAGAATAAGTCCTGGGGTCGATTTCCGCTCGACTAAAGGCGGTGCTCAAGCATGGCCGCAGTCAAATGACTGAAACAAGTAAAAGAGTAAAAGAGAGTATTTCGTAATACATTCTTATATATTGTATCCATCCATAACATCTAACCATCGGAAGCAGTAAAAATACAAACATTGCAAAGCGTTAGGTTTGCATAGCAAAGCGGCTCGAGAGCCTAAATTTATCATTCAAAGGGTAATTTAAACCTAACATTCAGAGACCAGCTAAACTAGTTGAAGAAATAAATATTTCACAATTACAAGAAAAATACGAATATGTAAATGGGAGTGCTTGTATAAATGTATCGCATACACACATGTGTGTGCGTGCGTGTGTATCTGTGTTTGCATTTATGTATATATATATATATGTATGTATATATATATATATATATATATATAT
>NC_068982.1:39861677-39863510 GCF_001194135.2 Octopus bimaculoides | reverse complement strand
ATATATATATATATATATATATATATATATATATATATATATATATATATACACAAATAAATACATACATATATATGTATATGTAAGTGCGTGCTTGTGTGTGTTTGTATTTACGTATGCATATGTACATGTCCCCTAGATTCGGGTTTGCAATTTTTGCAAAAATGGACAACTTGCATACATTTTGTGTGTCGCTTGAAAATTCTGCTACTGATATCTTCGAAGCGTTTTGTAAGTCGTTTCGTGAACAGCTATTTTTTGTGATACGTGCAATTAAAGCCTGTTGGTTCGAATTTTACTTACAACAATATCAAACGCAAGCAACAGAGAAAAAACCTCTCGTCTTTATCCATGATTTCTGCCTTTACCTTTTTATGGAATCCTTGAAGTTACATAGTATTGCTACAAAATTTGCACCCGTTTATTAATATATGATAAATTAAGTGACTACGTTTCCCCGAAATATTACTCAATCTGGGAATATGCACTAGATAAAATGCGAATTCGAAGACGGTGCAAGATAACGTTCAGGTAGAAAACTCAATGTATATAAAGCGTGTGGCGGAGGATAAGAGAAGAGTAAAAGAATTGTTCGGTGCAGGCAAAGAGTCTTTTGAAAATAGTTAGAGCAGATCTGTGAAGTAAAACTTGTTGGGTGTGGAAGACACGCTGAGATCTTTACGTACGTTTCAAAAGAGAATATGTCAAGTGAGTGGTAAGGTTCTCAAATATGAATAAAATATGTGAAATAGATTACTTACTGGCATATCGGTGTTCTTCCTTTAGATATAGTTTCGGTCATTTCTGATATCATATAATATATGTATGTGGCATCAAACGATTGAGTCATTACTTTTAGATATACCAGATAACAATATCAGCATAATGTCCCTTAAATTACGTAGGTTACACTCTTAAAGAAAAAAACAAGACATTCGAAAATATTGTCCCTATTAGAAAACGATAGAATGATAATAGTTGTAATTACTTATACATTAAGTATCAGCAAGAATGAAGGCAATGTTTACATCGTTGGCAGAATGGAACATTTCAGTGGTCAGTCGAACCAAATCTTTGTCTGATCCCATGGTCATGAAAAAGGAAGTAAACAATTGTCAGCGTTGTCCGTGATGTACGAAAAGACCTCCTTTTATCAAAGGTTATTTTTAGTCAAATCGTACTTAGGTGTAAGCAACTGAAGTATTTTGAATACACTTATAAAATAAATTATTTGCTGCGTGACCTCTTTTCTATTTTATAGTGGAAAACCGGAGGAATGATAGTAGACAGAGGAAAATTTTAACATAATTTACTTACGCTAAACGAACTGATTATAAATGAAATGATGAGAATACAGATGAGAACGAAAGAGAATATGGCTTATTGTAATGGTTGAATAAAATCCAATATTAAATGACTACATGTAAAGAGATGAAAAGAAGGAATTGTAAAGAAAAGAACATGGAAAACTAAAGGAAGAACAAAACAATTCCATGAATAGGAAGGAAAGTAACGGAAGAATAACATACACACACGCACACGCCTACGCACACACACACACACACACACATACACATACACAAGTACGGAAGCACAAAATCATGCCGTAATTAATCACCATATTGAAGGTCCATTGCAAATGCTTCATCTTTAAGATCGCCTGCATGCGTTAGTACACATACACACATACATACATACATATGTATCTCTCCCTCCCTCTCTCTCTCTCCCTCGCTCTCCCTCTCTCTCTCCCTCCCTCTCCCTCTCTCTCTCCCTCGCTCCCCCTCTCTCTCTTTCTCTCTCTCTTTCTCTCTCTCTCTCTCTCTTTATATA
>NC_068982.1:39859735-39860983 GCF_001194135.2 Octopus bimaculoides | reverse complement strand
TATATATATATATATATGAAGATGATTAGTGAATAAATAAATGAAGAATATTTCTTTTATTGCGAAGTTGTTGATGATTAATTTTGTCATTACTAAGACAAGATACTTCTTTTTGTCACCTGATCGATTGCATGTATATATTATTAACGGTTTATTACCTTGTAGACTGTGATAGAACTAAACAGTGTTTGAGTTCACGTCTCTTTCGTGTAGTTTCAGAATCAAAAGAATGGTTGATAAAGACTGTGATATAAGTGTAAAAGACACGTATTTGATAATTAAATTTTGTATAACGTATTTCGGATAAGAGGAAAAGAAAATATAAGAAAATAACTGACCACTGTTGCGAACGTGCTTGACAGTTTTACTCTTGAGTATTAATCAGAGCCAGTGGCACATGTTTCTTAATGATGAAGAACAATGCAGAGCAAGAACTGTCTTACTGTAGCATTTTATTTTAATGTTCTATTTTTTTAAATCTGCTGTTTCTTCGTTTCAAGAGGATTGCATAGTAAATATCTGTTATTACAAATGAGGACATCAGTCTTAATACATATTAAATGGAGAATCAATATCAATGCTGCTAGTCTCACCTTGCATATCTTATCTAGCTACTGATGTACGTCTTTTCTCTCAAACACTTCGTTCTACATCTCAACACGTCCATATATTGTAAAAATTCTCATGAGACAGTATGACTTAAATAATAAGACAGTGTGGATGTAAACGCAGGTATGTGCAAGTACATAAACACAAACATCAACACAAACAACACGCCATAATAGAGAAGCACACAGTCGCGAAAACATATAGTGAGATTTGTGGTACAATTTGCACACATCTACTCTCATCCAGATTTACTCACTCACTTAGGTATGTATACAGATACAAAAATAGACAAACACACGAAGGGGACAAGCCGTAAACGATATGGATAATACGATTCGATGCGCTACTCTAATTGCGCACAAGCTGCTAGTAAACAGACCTTAGAAGAAATGAACCATGTCCAACAGAAAAAAAATTTATGTTGATTCAAGAAATAATAGTGAAAGCAAATCAACCCTGCCACTTTATAAAAAATACACAACAAAACAAATAAATTATTAAGTTTTACCTGACTCAATGATTTACCTTGCCTACCTAGAAAAGTGCTATAATCCCGTTGGTTCTACGTATGTATGTATACACACACACACACACACACACACACACACACACACACACACACACACACACACACACACA
>NC_068982.1:39853536-39859084 GCF_001194135.2 Octopus bimaculoides | reverse complement strand
ATGTCCCCGTAACTTTGCAAAAGGGCCGGATAAATAAGCTCCAGGCTTAAAAAAATAAGTACCTGGATCGATTCGTTTGACTAAAACTCTTCAGGGCGGTACTGTGCTCCAGCATGGCCGCCTTCTCTGGACTGAAAGAAGTAAAAGAATAAAGGAGTAAATTGTAATGTAGTTCTGTCCGTATGTATATATATATATGTGTGTTAATATAGACATGTGTGTGCGTGTGTGTGTGTGTGAGTTTCTGTGTGTGTGTGTGTGTGTGTGTGTGTGTGTGTGTGTGTGTGTGTGTGTTTGTTTGAATAGATTTTCTCCCATGTGGTGAGAAAAATATAACAAAAGAAGCAATAGGCACCTAGTTCATGTATTTTTAATATATTTTAAGAGATAGAATATTTGTGTAGTCCACCAGCTTCGCTTTTTACTAGTCATGACTGTGAAATCGGTATAAATATTGCTACTAAGTAGTTTTTAGTCCATGTTGGTTGCATAAACTTTCATGCAACCAACATGTACCTTCAAGGTACTACGTAACTGCAATATTTTCACCAATTTCCTAGTCATGAATAACAAAACGCGAAGCCGTTAGTCTATGTAAATATTCTACCTTATAAAATATATAAATGTATAAATTGTGTGCAATTTTGATATATATTTTGCTATATATATTAGAGAACTGTTCGGATGTTATTAGGATCGTAAAAATGTACGCAGTTCATTGAGAGATGAATTTAAATTTGTGAATAAAGGAGTTATATTATACGTAAGCTACTTCAAGTTTCATGATCAGATTTTGCACTAATCGGTCATGCTTGTATAGTTTGTCATTCACGATCCCGCAATTGTTCAGACTCAAATAACCTGATGAAATACTAAAACAGAAAATGCAAGAAAGCAAAACGATAAAACTCTTTAACCAAGGGAATTGGGATGATTCTACTTATGGAATCTAGCATATATCCTGTTATCCCTTAAATGAAGAGCGTGGTTAATTTTGAAGTTTTAATGAATTTTAACTCGGTGTTTTCATTTAAAACATTACGCCTTGTGAAATATCCGAATGAGAGAAAAGTTGAATATCTTTAAAGTGTGTATCGAATCTAGTGACAGTGACACCTTCCCGTTCAAAAGGAGAATCTTGTCAAAATGCATTCATCTTGTAAATATCTGAACTCTCGAGTTAAGTAGGTCAGTGCAGTTTTTCGATTTAATAAAAATGTATGTTCTTTCAGGTATACAGAGCCTAAACTTCTTTGAAGTATGCCCTAGATATCTCTAACATATTCCACTTAATGCTGTGTGTTATACCGCTGTACTTGAGGTTACAAATATGGCTTCCTAGATTTGAGTTTTTCCTTTAGTCTACGTGATTGAAAAAGATTACCAGTCCTAATGGCTCGGATCTCATGAAGCCCCCAATCAAGGAGCCCAAATGGTAGTAAGAGTACTGGCACTGCAAACACACTGTGAGCCACTGTTTTATGGAATGCAGAGAGTTCCGAGGTTCAAATTTTCTTTACTCGGCTGTAATATTCTTTAGTGACATGTGTTTTGTTACAGGTGACATTATAAGATAGATGTATGTATGTATGTATGTATGTATGCATGCATGTTTGTATGTAAGTGTAAAACACACAAATATTGTCAAGTTCATTGAAAATGCAACAGAGTTAATATCATGTGAGGCTTAGATTGTTCGCCATTCTATGAGTTACTGAAAGCATATAAACGTAGCATACACACATGAATACATACATACATATATACATATATACATACATATATATATACATACATATATTCATACAGACACACACACACACACACACACACACACACACACACACACACATATATATTATGTTACATTCCAACACATACACTCCAAGTGCATATGTTAATTTCGTTTAAAATAGAACAAAAAATGGCTTTTAATTAAGTTTCTGTTATTTCATATTAAATTCATGAATTATATTGTCTTATGTGGACTAGGTGTTCTACTACAAGTGTGTGACATTCAATGAAAATAGAATAGATTCCCATTCAGCTTAACTATATTAATTATTAATGAAATCGGTAGGACACTAATTTTTCCACCATGAATTTTGTTTTAATGGTCCAATAGTGAAGAATTGTTCGTCCTTAGGCCCCTAGATTTTCTTTTACTTGTTTTGACGAAAAACTGATAAAATGTCAATGTTCAATGATAAATTATGAACATTTCTGACGTCACAAAAATTGTAATTTTTAATGGTTTAGTCAAAGGCATATGGTTATAAAGCTGACATCCCAACCATATGATCTTGGCCTACGTCCAACAACACAGAACCTTGGCATGTATTTTTTAGTGTAGCCCTAGGCTGACAAAACCTGTGTGAGCAGATACTTCATTGAAGGAGTAGACGGAAATCTGATGTTGTAGAAATGTTTGAAAATTTGGGATAAAGTTGGAATCACATGAAACCGGGAGTTGTTTGTTTTGATAATCTATACACTTAAAAACTAACCAGTGATTTATCTTTAATTACATGCTTCTCTTCCATCTTGTATTGATAAAATGAAAATGCCAGTTAAGTGCTGATATCGACACTATCAACTATCCCATCTCGAATTTGAAGGATTTTGTGTCTAAGTAAGAAACCATTCTCCATCATCATTGTCCTCATTTCTACAAACTTCACATGACAGGGCATTTATTGCGAGGAAATCATCGCAAGTGTAGCTATTTTATAAAGTATTCTTATCGATGAGCTTAAAATATTCATTTCTACCGTAGAAACATTCATAACTTATTCATGGGTATTTTATCTGTATTGGATGCTACATTAAGTCAGTAAGTGGTTTAGATAAATTATGTTTATTTTCCTAGATCTACTGCTTCTATGTGTTTGTTCTATATATTTTAGATTTTCTGTGTATTCATGACTTTTGTCCGTGTAGTTTATACTGGACTTTCGGACGATGAATTCGGTAACCCTTTAATGAAGTTACTTTTGCTTATATCTCTTATTTTCGTCAATCCAAGATCATGCTTTATTATGCTTTAACGCATTGTGGAAGTGAGTACAGCCGGGTGAAGAACAATTAATTATTTAGTGTTGTTGGACGAAAATGCTGTGCACTACGTCATAGTTGTTAGAGACAATATAAAGTTCACTAGTGATATTTAAATGCATCGGTGTAGCTCGGAATCTGTGAATAAATACAAATTATAGACCCTTTAATCATCGGACGTACATCATTTAGGCATATATGGCTCAAGAGAAAGAAAACGTAGAGCAAATATTAATTACGTTTCTACAGTTCTAATACTATGCAAGAAATTTAGTCTTGACATATAAATCACTGTAAGGTATCTAACTCTATTAAATGGAAATGCAATCGGTGAGTTTATTTCACAGTATTTCTATCAGTTAATGTTATGGAGGTGAAACTTGATCAAACTAATGTGACACCAGCTGTATCCAAATTATGTAATGAAACAAATGTTTTCTTATTCGTTTAGACTTCTTCTTTGAATAAGTCGCTATTAAGATACACAGTCTGTTTGGAGTCATACTGATAATGCCCAATAAATCTACCGGACATTATTTTTAGTTTACTACTTAAGGAGTATTTAAATACTCTGTATATTATTAACTACGATATTTTCATATTGTATCCCTTACATTGATTAAAATGATTTTAATAATGATTATTAGTGTCTGACATGATTTAAAGTATTTCACTTAGAATTTCCAACTGATATGGAGATGATCTTTAGTTTCTGAATACAAATTATTCTCGATTGACTGCCATAAAATAATTATCTTGACTCACAAGAACTTTAGAATATTTTGGAAGCACTTACTCTGAAAGAATGTTTCAAGTTGTCAACCTACTTTAAATATGCAATATTCACATGAACTGGAAATCCTGGCATCCGTGAGCGTCTTTTGGCTTCAAGTTTTATTTCTGAAAATTGTTATCCCTTATATTTACGTACTTAATATGTAAAAAGTGACGATAGTATAGCACAAATACGCAAGGCAACAGTATTAAGGGAATCATAAATTATTCTTTTAGATGTATATTCTTTATTTGCCAATTTATTTTTGATAAAATGGAATTAAATTTTACAATTAACTAATGTTAATATGAAGATATATAAAGCATGGGGAACAAACAGAATCAGTAGAATTCGTATTTATATTGTTATGTCCTCAATAGATTTTTTTATTAACGAGTCCATGTGGTTCAGTGGTCGTTAGGAATGTTCGTTTCGATAGAATAAAATATTATTCGAAAGGCAAGAAATTAAACTGAGGCCCGAAAGATAAATTCACATAGAAAATTGTTAATGCAACCATAAATAAGGTATCTAAGAGCAACAAGCGGATATGCTGCCAGCCATCATTAAGACAGCGCTTTTCGAGAATACGTCAATACTCTCAAGAAACAAGATATATTTGATATTGCATAAAATCGTTTTAAACGCTTATCAAGAAGTAAGAATTATTCGCTGGCAGAAAAGCTTATGATTGCAGCATTAAACTTAATCCTACAAATGAAAGCAACGTATGAGTTATGTACTACAGAGAAAAAAGAACACCCAATAAATTTTACTCAGAGAAGACCTCTGTTTAAACGCTAGATCATTGGTATTACAGAAACACAAAGACACTTTAAGAAGCAACTCTTACAAATCCGAAAAACAACACGTCAATAGTCTAATGCACACATATACATGAATAATGAAATGGCTTCACATTAGGTGTTCTTCATTTCACCATAATATATTTCCCTCTTATATCTTGCCTATTTCTCTGATATCTCTATCTAATTTTTCTCTTCTTTCTTTTTAACCCTCACTCGTCTCTCCTACTCCTTCTTCATTATTGATGTGCTGGTTCGTCTCAGTTCAATGTAGCATGTGAGATCTCTGATTTGCAACAAAATATTGAAACACAGGCTCACACGCACACACGCACTCACTGGTTGATATGGTGTGGGAATATGGCCAATATTCAGGACGTTATGCAACGGTTGAATAACGAACATAGAGGTTTTCATTTTTTTATATTTTAATAAAACACAGAAAATGGGTTGTCATTGAATGATCAGCGCGAAACCCCTTGATAGTGAATTCATGTTGCTTTCTCTCTCTCTATTAGTATATATATGTATATATATGTATATATAGTGAAGTGTATTACCACTTAAGTGTGGCTGACCCCTAGGGGTGGATGTTACTGTTGCTTTAGCCCCAGGAGGACATCTCCTCCAGCTGGCTTATCGACACACTACTGTGTCCTGTTTGTTTTGCCAATGGAAGTTATTCCTCTCATCGCGATCGTAGCACGAACGGACCCGGGTTTCAGGGTTATTTCCCTTCGTCAGCGTCCGATAGCTACCGACCTTCGATGAGAGATATAAATTCTTGGCAACCTTAAGTATATTTTTCCAGTGAAATTCTTCACTGATATCGAAAAAGTGAAAACAAGCAATGTTAATTCTCTAAATGAAGTATTAACAGTAACTGCACGATAAAGTGAAGTGTATTTCCACT
>NC_068982.1:39850383-39851447 GCF_001194135.2 Octopus bimaculoides | reverse complement strand
TATATATATATATATATGCGCGTGTATGTGCCTGTGCGTTGCCTGCGTTCGATGCGTGTATATATATATATATATATATACCTACTTGCACACACATTTCCACAATGTCAAGTATGTATTTTTTTTCAACAGCCTCGAAAGCTCGAAAGATATTGTAATGCGTGGTGGTAGCATAGTGAGAAAGAAAATAGAAAATGGAAAGGAAGGAGAAAAAGATGATGATGATGATGGTGGTAGTGGTGGTGGTGGTGGTGGTGATGCTTACAACGTCGACGATGATGGTAATGGCGACGAGGAAGATCATTATGATCATAGTGAATACGAGGATATTGGTAGCTTTTGTCATTCAAGATAGCAGTGTATCTGAAAGTAATGGAGGCGGCGATGTGTTTAACCCAGTATCTTTTCACACAATCCTAAAGCTAAAGAATAGTCATGTTAAAACATGCCACCTTCTAAACTATTTAATTTCTATCCATATGATTTAGTCACGATATATTTTGTCTAAAACGAATAAAGACTCCATGCTAATAAACACCGTCCAAAACACCTTTTCTTAACATTTAGAATTTTATGTAACAACAACAACAACAACCACAGCTACAGCAACAACAACAACAACAAAAAACAACAAAAAAACAACAACAACAATAATAATAATAACGGGCATTCGGAGCACAACCAATTTCGAGAAATAAGTCAAAGAAATCGAAATTGACATGAGAGCAAGCCCCCGAAACTGCTCTGCTGGGGACAGCTAGCATTTTGAGATTGGTACTTGGATGTTAAATGTCTTACACAATAGTTAACAACCAGGTATTAACGCAGGAAGAAACAAAGCGTGAAATGTGCAGGAAGAAACCTTGTGACGCCTCTGACAACAGAATCAACCAGAAATAAGAACGAGCGCTCTGAAAAGTAAAATAATAATAATAATAATAATAATAATAATAATAATAATAATAATAATAATAACAATAATAATAATAATAATAATAATAATAACAATACTCAATTTAAAAATAGAAATCGTTATTATTATTATTATTATTTTTATTATTATT
>NC_068982.1:39845697-39850227 GCF_001194135.2 Octopus bimaculoides | reverse complement strand
GTGCCACATTTTTTCAATTTCTATTAGCAAGTCTTTATATTTACTGATCTTGTCAAATTCTTTCGCCGCTATATTATGATCAGAGGGAATACTCATGTCAATTAATAAACACGTCTTCTTTGTCTGATCTTTTATAATAATATCCGGTTTATTAGCTTTTATAGCCTTGTCAGTATGTACGGGGAAGTCCCAGAGAATCGATACATTTTCTCCTTCAGTCACAGCTTCAGGATGGTGTTTATACCATTTGTCAGCGGTTTTGATTTTATAATGCTGACATATTGTCCAGTGTAAATACTGGCCAACTCTGTCATTTCTTGTTTTATATTCTACTTATTATTTTTATTATTGTTATTATTATTATTACTAGTACTATTATTATTGTAGATATCGCACAGTATACAATACCATAAGGTTGCTGATTGACGATATTGTGTCTACCAGGGGTTTGTACTGTTTGTCAAGTCACAACATGGACCTCAGACAGACAGTCTTTTACGCAACATGCGGGCAATTCCAAGTGATGCCAACTTTTGCAATAAATCTAGATTTTAGGGTATTTCTAAGGTTTTCAGATATTTTTTTCAGATTGGGTGTTATTGAACCCAATGCTCCGATGACGATTCTGAAAATTCCCTAGATTTTTTGTTTGTTTTTCTTTTGCTGAAGGCAACAAGAATTGTTACATGCCATTTTCTTTTCTTTACTTTTGGTTTTTGAAATATACATCTTCAAGTGTTTTAATGCAGAATGGGTTAACATTTTTTATAATATTCTCCTTCGTATTACTTGGGGTTACTTAAGGTGGTGAGCTGGCGGAATCGTTACCAAGCTGGGCAAAATGCTTAGCGGCATTTCGTCCGTCTTTTCATTCTGAATTCAAACTCCGCCGTGATCAAAATTGCCTTTCATCCTTTCGGGGTTGAGGAAGTAAGTAGCAGTTGCGCACTGAGATCGATGTAATCAACTTTCTCCTCCCTCCAAATTTCAGGCCTTGTGCCTATAGAAGAAAGGATTATTTCGGGTTAGTTAAGGTGGTGAGTTGGGATAATCATCAATTCCATGCTGGACAAAATTTGTTTAATATTTCACCGAGGTTGTCTTTGTCTGCCATCCTTTTCGGAGGTCGATAAAATAAGTACCAGTTGCGCATTGGGGTCGATATAAGCAACTTACTCCTCCGAAATTGTTCGCTTTGTGCCATAATTTTAAACCATTATTTGGTGTTAGTTGTGCAACATGAGTAAATTAGTTTGATACCAAGCTGTAATAGGTCTAGAGGATATTATGATCCCTACTAACATGTAGCTCAACAAATTGTCTGTACTCTTGCTAGAAAAGAATGTGACTTGACTGACGCAGATATCAATCCTAAAGAAGAATCCCGCTTTCTTAACAAAAACATAAAACGTAAATAATAACAACGATAACAATATTAAAACAACTTCAATAACAACAATAACAACAAAATAAACAAAACTCCGTATTCATTCCCAACAACAAAAAACTACAACTTTCACATTTCCACAAACTCAAAATCAGGTGGTAGTTTGCTAGCGTATGACTATCGGAAGACACTACGCTGGACGAGCTAGCTTGTATGTTTCGGAAGTCTTCCTGGCAGAACTAACGAGAATTTTGATCTGTTGCAGATAAACTGCACAGATATGGAGATGCTGCTGAGTGAGATTGCTCTGGTTTCATGAAAAGCGACGAAACAGCATTACGCACACTCATGCATTGTCTGAACATTGCTCACTTGCAGAGTTATGTCCAACAACTTTTATCTCCTGTAGGATGATTCTGTCAATCATAAGGGTGGCCCATCATATGCCTATAACGAGGGAGGTAGGAGTGTTCCTCTATCTAGTAACTATGATGAAATTAGTCGTGTTGCGTACAAAGCTGCGTGTATTGAAAACCGACAATCCAATTTCGCTCAATCCCTCACCGTAATTTTCAAGTTTCACTTAAAGCGAACAGTGAGAATAGAAAGGGAAGGGATCTCTACAAACAAATTTGTCAAAGGCGGGTAACTGTGGAAAAACTGGTTAGGTAGTCGTAACCAAAACTACTCTAAGCATGCGCCTGCATATTGAATAACCACAGTTCGGCAAGGCTATGTGCGCTTCGACGTCAGATCAATTCTGGATCTGTGGGGTCCCTTGATTGTCACCAATGAACTTTGATTTAACGTTTAACAGATACATGTAAAACCTTTAAAACCTTTAAAATCGTAACAGACGTAACTAATATGGCAACATGGAAAACATTAACTTAGACTTGGGCATAGTAAATGGAAGCGTGACTAGAGTGGGTGGCAATACCAGGTGAATGGTTTTGTCCAATATCACTTTGATTAAACATACTTATAACCAGAGATTTTTAGCCAACCCATTTTTCTTGCTACAGAGCACCAAAATGTATTGTATGCAATGTATTCTCGTTTCCAGGACAATAATATGTGGTTTTGAAGGATATTTGATTGCTATTTCTATCATATCTAACAACTGCGTTGAAACCCATGTGTAGGCTGCCATTAGTATTTTTCCGGAGGGAAGAATATAATAATAGCCTCAACGATAGTGCTGCAGATCAAGTACAAAATGAAACGGTGGTGTAGCAGTAAGAAACTTTAAAATAGCGACGCGTGTGTTGAAGAATAAATTCATTCACCTTCCACATTCTTTCTAATTTTAACGTAATGAAATACTGAAAAAAAAACATTTTTATACAGACTTAATTTTACGCGGTTTCTCTATGAAATTGCACAAATGTTATTCAAATCCATGCAAAACTCTTTGTAAAAAATGTAAAACTGCAAAGGAAAAACAAAACTCAAAGAAAATGCCTTCAGGAAAAATCGTGTTGATAAAACAATATGGAACGCAAGAAGCTGAAATATTTTGCAGTGTGTCACCAATTTTTTCGAGGTAATTTTCGTGCGATGATCTACTCACGTGCAGGAGGACCATGGTTATTATACAGGGAAATCGGTAATTCAAGTAACTACCGCTCAGTATAATTATCGGTATATAGAACTAATGTTAACATAGCGGCTTTACTGATTTCCGTTTTGCTGAGAACGAAACTAGGCTATGAGAAATTATATTATAAACTGCAGCGATCCCTTGTATAACGTACTTTACTAATGTGCCCAGTGAAATCTTACGTTTTACCACTGAAACGCTGTTGAATATTTTCTTATTATATATATGACAGAGTAATCTGTCGACTAAATCAACTGAAAGTATGATCTTATAAATTTCCTGAGACAAGTGCTATTGGATATAGTTTTTGTGGATTTTGATGCGATTATGAACGAGAGTATAGTGTTCGATAAATAAATAGTAATGTTATGGGACTTACCTCCCACCACTAAATGTACTGCATTCCCTTATGGTCTCTCATAGCAAAACTCACATATATATTATTGACAAATTGCTCCCAAAAGATTATGATTCCAATTCAGAGCTATAGAATACTTCGAGTGTGATCAGTTACTGGTCTTTCTGTTAAGTATGCATGTGACACACATTAACAAATTGTTTATAGAATAGGGTTTTCTGTCACTACACGACACGAATATCCTAGATTAGAGACAAAATTTGCCAAGCGCTTCTATTACTTTTTGCCGTGTGTTTATGAAAATAAATAAACACTTGTCTCTTCGACTCACCAAAAATCGCTTGAAAACAATGAAACAAGATATACATTGTCAAATGTTATAATACCGAATGCTAAAGAAATATTGTACTTCTCATTGTGATAATGAAAGCCACAGATATGTGCGTACAATTTAATGTATGCTGATAACATTAGGTATAACATGTCATAATTATTGAAGTAGCAACTCTAATGCTACTTCTATTATAAGGTTGTTAAAAAGGGCTCTATTATCAAAACAACAATCCTGAAAATCGGTTTATCGACAAATTTTATGCGTAAGTGTATCATTGTTACTATGATGAAGGCAGCAGTCACATGTTACAGATTCATGACAAACGTAAAGAAACTATATTTTAAAAGATACAATGATATTACAAAATGCATGACTAGAGTTATATGGCAGTGAAATGTTTCGCATATTTTTTTTTCCGAGTGATGACATTTAATTTTAAAATATTAGATTGAATAAAAACGAATAGAAAGAGTTGAAAGAATAGAGAAAAAGGAAGAAATAGAGGGTGGAGAGAGGAGACAGAAAGAAAGAGTTATATATAAATGAAAAATGTAAAAATGAAAAAGAAAACGAAACAAATAATTGATGCACATATATGCATATACAATGGTACGCAATTCGCTAACACAAACATATTCATATATGAGAAAAAATTAACAATATAGGGTTGAATCCAATATTTGAAAGTTATTAAACGTAACGAAAAATACTTAGGCACGCTTTCACTCATTGTTATCAAGCAAAAAGTTTAAAACAATGTTCACATTATGTAAGCTGAAACAGAGACACGAATATACTCACACATATATACACACTCACCAGCATATATGTATGTATGTATATATATA
>NC_068982.1:39844650-39845055 GCF_001194135.2 Octopus bimaculoides | reverse complement strand
TGCTTACAGACACACACACCACAAGGGTATTTAAAACAGCACACTAACTCAGACAGAGAGACACACACACACTCACGTACACACACACTCCCACACTCACACAAAACACTCCCACGCACACACACAGATGCACACATACATACACACACATATGTACACTTCCTCACACATACATACGGTTGCTCTCTCTCACACACACACACCGCCAGGACGATTAAAACAACACATACATACTCAGAAAAATAGATATACGCACACTCTCACGTACACACACCTAACATCCCCACCGACACAAAAAACACGCAAACACACATACACACGCACACACAACACCCTAACAAATATTAACCACACACATACACACTCACACAAACGTGCACACACATACAGACACCATCCTACCAT
>NC_068982.1:39829028-39841528 GCF_001194135.2 Octopus bimaculoides | reverse complement strand
GTAACTGGTACTTGTTTAATCAACCCCGAAAGGATGAAAGGTAAAGTCGACCTCGGCGGAATTTGAACTCAGAACGTAACGCTAAGCATTACGCTCTGCGTGCTAACGATTCTGCCAGCTCGCTGCCTTTTAAATCATATATTATGCACTGTATTGTATTGTGTAATGTGTGTTCCTCTGGTCCGAAGGACAATTATTTTGCAGGAAACCAATTCATTGTATAAGAGAGGTTGAGGACTGCTACTATAAACCACAAATCTCTTCGTGGAGAGAAAGTTGCGTAGTATGTCAATAAAGATTACTTAGTAAGTCCTAATCGTGTTGCCCACTATGCGATACAAACCTGCATAATGTAAACCTTGTACTTAATTTTCGGATTGACATAGAAGTTAGTTTTACATTGAAAGTTTTTAAATTGGCAAATTATATACCATATTTTACATTGTTACAATATTGCATAACAAGAGTTGCTTCCAATCAGATATTTATTCGAATAGTAAATTTAAAATAAATAGATGGATTAGCAAAAAGAAAGAGAGTAAGTAAAAGGAGAACATGGAAAAAAAATAAGAGAGAGTAAAGCAAAAGATGTTAACAAACATTCATACATAGAATTGAAAATATGAGAATAAATCAGATAATTTATAGCTTTTTAATATCATGAAAATGTAATTATGTACGACTTCATTTCTGCTCTTAAAATATAACATATTAAAATATTGCTCAAAAAATATTTAAGTGTGTTAATTTCGCAAATTATTACAAACGCATACACATAGCATACGTAAACGTTCACACATACATACACTTAATTACACACACACACATACGCACACACACACACACACACACACACGCACATATATATATATATATATATGTGTGTGTGTGTGTGTGTGTGTGTGTGTGTGTGTGATTGAAAATCTATCTATCTATCTATCTATTTATTTATCTATTTATCTATGTATCTATATATATATGCGCATTTTATACGTATGCATATATATTCATTTATTTTTACATGCATATATATATGTATACAAATATGGGAGAGAATCTATGTATTGTGTATTTAAAGTTATATATGTGAATATGGCTCTGTGGTTAAGAATTTCGCTTGGTATCAACAAAGATTTGGGTTCAGCCCTTGAGAATGTTTCCTTCAGCAAGAATTTTTAAAGTAGTTCTTGTGAGGAGACGGATGTTGTGCAGAAGCCACTCATACTCTAGAGACGAAATGTATAAAAGAAAGAGGCGGGTTTAAATGCATGGAAAGAAGACACTCATCGACACGTGTTTCTGCTTCATTAGGCGTCGAACCACAAGCAAGTTATACCTAGATTTAAATTCATCAGTGGAGCATATATAGAAAATTTTCTAGTTGTAGCTCAGATATGGTAATGCAAAAAATATTGTATTTATTCACCGCAGAAATCAATTCTCAAATGATATATTTGTACACACAGTTTTGGGTCATGAGAGCATGTGACTCGTAACTAAAGAAACTTTGAATCTAAAGATATATTGCTGCTTTGCAATGATCGCATCATAATACATAAGAACGTATGCCACACTGACTATTTAGCACTTTTGAGATAAATACATAGCTTAACAGCCTATAGAAATACTGTTAAATAGAAAAATGAACTTATGGTAGTTGATTGTAATTTCTCGAATTATTGAATTATACACAGAAAGCTATATAGATATTATATTTTTAATATCATCAAATATCAGATGGCGAAGTTCTGAAACACGATAAATGTTACTTGGTCAAAAGCAATAAAATCCGAACAGAAAATGTTTAAACATATTAAAATACAACAAAACCAAAACACCTTCAATGCGAATTATGATCTCTCGGTAGAAAAATATGACAGATAACAGAAAATCAAAAAACATTCATCATCTGTTTATAAAAGAACTAAATTATAACTAAGGTAATGCTTAGAAGAATGTTTCCAAAAAGTTTTAAGAAGTTTAAATCCAGTCAGTAAACGATTATGAGTTGATTAAGTGAAAGAAACTCTTCTCTAAAATACGTTGATCACGAAGATTGATACATTTGATCACGAAGATTGATACATTCACTTCGAACTTATTTTGTCAATATTTGACCTCATCAAGGCGGCGAGCTGGCAGAATCGTTAGCACGCCGGGCGAAATGCTTAGTGATAATTCGTCTGTCTTTATGTTCTGACTTCAAATTCCGCCGAGGTGTCTGTTATCCTTTCGGGGTCGATAAATTAAGTACCAGTTGCGTACTGGGTTCAATCTAATCGACTGGCCCCCTCCTCCAAAATTTCGGGCTTTGTGCGTAGACTAGGAAAGAATATTTGACCTCATTGAGATTGGAATACAGAAGTTAAAGGAATGAAACTAAATACCCAATACATCATCGGCATTCTACCAAATCAGATGTTCGCATATTTTGAAGATTGATATAATCGTACAATTCTAGCTATATCGGAGAGTTGAAAGACAAAACAACCTCCTCGAGCTATGAACGCATGATGTTAAGGGACATAAGTATATTTCTAGTAATGGCATTCTGCCCAGCGATCTATATATTCTACAATTTATCACCTTCCATAACGGATATTACTGAGATAGATAAATCAAGACCGTCGTGCTTTATCACTATAATCAGAAATATTAATCAACATTTAAAAATAATAATGGAAAAAAATTTAAGATACAGAAAAACATCAAATAGTAAATAATAAAACACATACACGCGCGCAAACGCACACACACACACATGTATGCATGAATGTATGTATATACTAGAAATTTGGAAACTAATTATCACAAAAATCGAATAAATCACTGAATCCACTGAATCATAGAGAACGAAATGTTTATAGAAAACGGAAATAGAATAATTTCGAAATGGAAATAAATTTGTACAGAAATAAACCAAACTCACAAAACTGAAATACAGTAAGGATCTCTTGATATGTGATTCACTGAGATGAAAAACTTCAAATAACTGAGGTTATCTTTATATTTTGTAGAGAAAATGTCCTCCAGTACTGTTAAAAGTCTATGAATAACAATCTAGGGAAATAACTTCCAGTGTGATGAGATTACTGCAATTTGTGGAAACATAGAATGTATAAGATTGGATCTGGTGTTTAAAGGCCAACTAATATAAGCAACTAACACGTTTCGGGCTGTTAAGATCTTCTCAGTGAAATATATCTTTGGCATGTGTCACAGCTAAAAGTTATATGCAATACTACTGTATTTGCGTTTGGGATGCAGATTGATCGGTTCAGGTTTGAAATAACTTTTCTCATATGAAAAGTTTTATTCAACAGTCGAAACGTAGGAAATTTCAGTTGATTTTTTTCAGGGAATTATATCAGTAGATGCACATTCTTACTAGATTGGCAGAGATGTTAATGGAATCTTTGTTATGTGCATCAAACAATGAAGGTGGAGTTTCGGTTCATAATCTGCTCGTCTATCTATATGACAATATGCTCTCAACTATATGTAAGTGTAAATATATGTGTGGGCGTCTTCATATGTATACCCAACCATATGCATTAAGCGCCATTGCAATATATATTTACATGCAATCGTTTATACTTTGTCATGTTTATTGAGTTTTTTTTTATATTAAATTGCTCAGTCGATAACCTCACGGGAAACTGCATTCATAATTTCTTATTATTACCTTCTAAACATTAATACTATGAAAAATAAACAGAACTCTGTTTTCATAAATAAGTTTTTGTCATAGAAGTATTGCAGTCATAGCACTTTCGGCACCTGACAAAGACACATTTGGGATGTTAACTGAAGTAGAACGAATAATAGAAATGTTTGTATTGATATCCTCTCCGAAGGGAAATATGTATCTGCTGGAAGATTTTCCTATCAATATTGATGGTATCTAATAGTGATGTCTCGCATTGCTATTAGCCTGTTGATCAGTACGATTTGTTGTTTGAAACAAATTAGGGTACATGTTGATTTTTCAAAACCAGAGGGATGATAAACTTAAGAGACCACAGCATGATTTTAAATTCCGAAACAAAGAGATTTGACCAAATACTTTAATGCTTCTAGCTGGATACTCTCTCTGTCTATTTTGTCTCTTCTACTACACTGTTCTAATAACATATAGAAATAGAGTCACATTTTATAAAGCTCTTCTTACAGTACTGTAAGGTAATAATTTCATATTAATAACTTTCTGTTACGGCTTAATGTCCTAAAACAATTTTAAAGAATAATGAGCCGGCTTAAACGACTTCTATGTATGCTTATTTTGAAGACCTAGTAGTATCTATGGAATGAATTAGATTCACCAAGATATTGAAACAGAGTGAGATATGTTTCTCGAAGTTTACTACTATGATAATAGTATTTGCTCTGTTATTGTTATAATGAAATTAATGTTTTGCCTCTTGTGATTTCTTCCTGTCATTTTAGATGAGGAATAAAAGAAGATATATTTCTAGCGTCAAAGAAAACGTTCCAAGATAAAGATTTAAAAAAAAGAGTAGTCATATTAACGATTAATAACTAAATACGTTCCAGATGAAAAATCATTTTTCTTCAATTATGGTATTGATGATTTCTAATCAGATATTGATTTCTTAAGATTTAACTAGTCTGGTTCTGTATAGAACGATTACAGATAATCCTAAACTAAAGCATTGTCTATGTTATCTTTATAAGTATTTGGTTTGACAAAATAACGTGTATACAAGACAAAAATGTTAGGATAATCATGCGCTAGAGAACAATATTGTATGGAAATAGATTGGGATGTAATAACACAACACCCACACACCAAAACACCCAAACACACGCAGACACATTGATGGGTGATAAATATAGGTGATAAATAACATATAGGTGATAAATAACATGGTACGCTATGGTAAATAAAGCTGCGGATAAATATTTCGACAGCAACGTTCTAAATAACAGGAAAGTCGAATGGACAGGTAATACTTTATTGTAAATCGATATTGTAGGCGGATAACTGTTGACTATCTGAAGTAGTAGAAAATGAATTAATATTGAAAATGTACGATGTATTAAACAAATTCAAATCAGCAACAATGTTTGAAATTATAGAGGCATTTGTTCCTGCAATACAAATAAAATATTTGCAGTCAGAAAGCAGATTGTCTCATGAGAATTGTATTTCACTACTGATGTTCGAAATAAAAGATCAAATTAAATATCGGACTTATTTTTTTCACTCTGTCTGCTCATGTTATTCCGCTATTCACATCTATCTTTGTTTATGTCTCCCACCCTGTCGCTCTCTCTCTCCTCTCTCGCTCTCCTCTTTCTCTCCTTTTTCTCTGCTTTGCACATACGTATAATGATGTTTACAATATGTAGAAAAACGCATATGAAGATTAAAATATAGGTAACATTTGCAAAACCAGACATACACGCACAAACATATATACTCACACAGTGACGCATATACACATACAACTTACATATCTCGAGATAGGCTTTCATCTAAAGTCTTCGAATGGTTATATTCAAAGTGCTATAATCAGCGTAGAGTAGTCTATAGTAACTTAGTGATACGTCAACTACAATGATACAAAAAATATCAGTACGAGGGAGAAAACAATCAGAGAAATTTACATGTCTTGAAGACTTATTGTTTAATCTAAATTGTGTAGTTTATAGCTTTTACTTTGAAATGATAAATCAGAGTAGCAAATACACTTCTGCATGAGGACGGATAAAAACATTTTGAAGCTTGATAGTGTGTTCCTTTGACACGATTTTCCGATGGGTACATTGAATTCAGCACAGAATTACACTGAAACGTGGCGGACTGAATAAGCCTGAAATATTTTTAAAGTCTTAAATATTATTTCATATAGGCGCAGGGGGACTGTGTGGTAAGTAGCTTGCTTACGAATTACATGGTTCCAGGTTCAGTCCCACTGCGTGACACCTTGAGCAAGTGTCTTCTACTATAGCTTCGGGCCGACCAAAGCCTTGTGAGTGGATTTGGTAGACAGAAACTGAATGAAGCCCGTCGTATATATGTATATATATATATATATGTATGTGTGTATATGTTCGTGTGTTTGTGTTTGTCTCCCTTCCCCAACATCGCTGACAACCGATGGTAGTGTGCTTACGTCCCCGTAACTTAGCAGTTCCGTAAAAGAGACCGATAGAATAAGTACTAGGCTTACAAAGAATAAGTCCTGGTGTCGATTTGCTCGACTAAAGGTGGTGCTCCAGCATGGCCACAGTCAAATGACTGAAACAAGTAAAAGAGTAAAAAGAGAAAGAGTATAGCAGTAAAGGTACATGTACGAAGATAGATACAAATACACACTTTTGGAATAACTATGTATAATCGTTGCTAGAAATATTTCGGATCTTTCCAGATACGAGGAACAGTGGTAAATTTTTATGATAATTTATGGAATAGATGTGATACTCCAAATGCGTTTGACATCGCTATGGTATCATTTGATTTTGCCAAAGTAACTGACCTCGTAGGAATTTACATCCTATACAATTATATATTCCTGGACTGAATGGAAGGCTATACAGAGATGACGCATTATTCTTCCTACATAAATGTAGCAAAGTACAACGCGAAAAGTACAAAAAATCTCTAATTTTTTTTTTAATCAATGAATACCGTAGAGTCAACTTCTTAGATGCTACTTTTGATCTGGATACTGGTCTACACGAACCGTTTCATAAACCTAATGAGAACCTAAGATACATCCACGTTAGATCTAATCATCCACCATCAATAATTCGGGGACTCGTTAATAACATCTCGGCTAGAATATCCAGGTTATCCGCAAATGAAAATACATCCGACGTACACGCACCTTATTATAACTCAGCTTTAGCTAACGCCAGATACCGTGAGAAAATCTAATATTCCAGTAGTAGTAGTAATAATAACAACTCTTATAACTCAAATTGTAATAATACGATTCATTATAACAACCTTAACAAACACAACAATAACTACATACACGAAGTCAAAAACCTAGATAATAGAATCTCAAGCCATAAGATAATATTAACCAAATTCAGACACATTAGAATCAACCATGTGTTAGAGAAAACTTGTAATAGAGAACAAATTAAACACCTAACGCGGACAATATCCAGTTGCCTCTCCAAACACCCAGACAAACAGATCTAACTGAAAATATAAAAACCAGTACGTCCTTTGGTATAACCCAATGTGGAACTCCAACATCTCAATTTTTTACCGCACTTGATCACTGCTTCCCTAAAATGGAGTGTACAGCAAACTATTCAACCGTCACACTATAAAACTATCCTATGCAAATTCATAGAGCACCATATTCATAGGATTAACAGCCGTAAACTTAGGCGAAGATTACTCAGCACCCAAAATAACCTTCTCAACATCAACCATTACTCATATGACCATCCTAAAGACAACATTTATAACTCGAATTATACTACCAAACAACAGAGCAATAATTATATTGTCCATGATAACCATCCAAAAATAACACCAGCAACAATTCAAATAATAAACTAAGAACACATAGTGATAATAAAACGATAATATGGACAACCAAAATACCGAACAGAACCAATCGCTCCAGTGCTCGATGTACACAAGCCAACAAAATCAAACAGTTATGCTCATGCAGAGATAGATCGAATTGTTCTTTGAATAACCAATGTATGACTAAGAGCGTGGTATACAAGTGCACTAAAAACTCTAGAGGATGCCCCTAAGTATATATCGGGGCATCGGCTGATTTTTTCAAAAATCGATACCGCAACCGCATTGTCAGCTTTCGAAATATTTTTAAACGACATGTAACATCACTGGCCGATTTTATCTGAAGGCTTAAGGAAACGAAGACAAAATACAACATGGTATGGTCCATACTTAGGCACGCGAGTCCCTACAACATTATATCTCGGAAATGCCAGTTATGCTCCGAGGAGTCACTCGCGATAATGTTAACAAAGGAGCGAATTATAAACAGATTCATTAAACAATTACCCAGATGCCTACTCACAGCTAAACACACATTCACATATTACAATCCCGATCATACATAACTTGATCTATACATTGCGCCCACAACTCTTAATATACATGAACTTCAGGAACTACATTCGAATAACTTATATTTGACGTAGATCCATATATACATATGTATATATGTATATGTATACATACATATATATATATGTGTGTGTGTATGTGTGTATGTGTGTGTGCGTGTATGTATGTGTGTATATGCATGTGTACGTGTATGTGTGTATGTGTGTATATGTATATGTATACATATATATGTGTGTGTGTAAGTATGTGTGTATGTGTGTATACTCATACTCATATATGCGTGCATGTGTGTATAAGTCGAAAAGCTTAGCGGTATTTCGTCTATTTTTACGTTCTGAGTTCAAATTCCGCCGAGGTCGACTTTTTCTTTCATCTTTTCGGGGTTGATAAATTAAGTACCAGTTGCGTACTAGGCCGATCTAATCGACTCGCTCCCTCCCCAACAATTTCAGGCCTTGTACCTAGAGTAGAAAAGAATTAATTGCAACAGCACTATAAAAAGTAATGAATAATATAAGCAGATTTGTAAACCTGAATTATGTTCGTAGGTTATATATTCGGTCACGTGTGGTTTTATTGTTATATTCGAAGCGCTATATCGAAGAAGTCAAATTTATAATGATTACGATAGAGTTGAAAATAAATGTAGCTTTGAAGTATGTGAGAAATCTATAAGAAATTAATGCTTTAACGAGGCGAAAAATATGTCGATTACAAGTCAATGAAGTGGAGTTATAATTGTACAATACATACAGACACAGACACAGACACACACACACACACTCAATTACACACGCACCCACTGACACTGTACATAATTCAATGCTTAGCGTAAAATACAGTCGATGAGGTCGGGAAAATTACCGTCGTAGCATTTTGGGGCATGGTACTGAGATTTCATGGAGATTATTTTTGCGATTATTGTGCAATATCGTTATACGAATACTCGAAGATACCTGGTTGGGTGTAGCATATCAAAAAAGGAAGCCTGCTAGTTAGCTTAGAAAGGAATAACATTTCTTTAGTGAACCACATAACGAGTAAATCCTCTATGGAGCCAATATGATCCAGTGAGTTATCAGCGATACACTTTTACGAATAACATAATTGAAAAAATCTAAGCTTCAATTATCATAGCTACTTTTCATGGATTTGCTATGCGAGTTTGAGATGCAATATTGCAATGTAATATTTTTGCTATTCGTTAATTCATGCCTAGGAGATTAGTAATGTTCTTTTCCGCTATCATAATTTACAATGATATAATACCAGCTTTGCCAAATAGACTAATTTACTTGTATTGATATAATTTACCAGATATCGAAACGAGATTACAAAGCTATTCCTAAGCATTAGCACAAACAGAAGACAAATTGAAAATGCTATTCTTATTGTCATTCTGACCAAGAAATTTACAGTGTTGTAATTTCGTTGTCATTGTTCGAAGTTCAAACCACTGAAAATGATAATTACGAAGCAAGCAAAACACAGCATGATGCACTAACTTTATTTCAAATATGGAACTTTCGCAAAATATTTGTAGTTCCCAAGACAACTTTAGATACCTAGAAATAATTCTTTCTTTCTTTCTTTCTTTTTTCTTTCTTTCTTTCTTTCTATTATTATTATTATTATTATTATTATTATTATTATTATTATTATTATTATTATTATTAATTTGTTTCCATTCAGGTTGTCACAAAACGAATATCATGGTACACCATATTCGTCACGATATCATGTCTGCATTTAGAATTTAAAAAAAAAATTATTTCCGTTTTGCACACAGATACACACATACATACCTTTACTTACGCATGGGAGGTGTACACATAGTCACATATATAATATACTAGGTGCATATCTACACACACACACACATACCCACACACATATATATGTTCTATACAAACATGACCTAACGCTAGTTTAAACATTACATCATATTGGTTAACAGTATTATATCTATATTATATTTCAGTTACAAAATGCTTCATTAGCTTCCCCTGTTCTCGGTTCGAAAGCTACATCTGATGTGATAAAATGTTATATAATGTGTCTATAGTGATATCATTTTCTAGTTTATGAAATATTTCACAACTAGTGTTAAACATAAGTGCATACCAAAGGCGAATTTGGAACTGCATTCTTCTAGTATATTCTGCCCAGAATGTATATGGGTATGTATGTATGTATGTATATCTATATATATTTTATAATATATTATTATTAATATCAGGAAATCAGTTTTAGAAAATTCATTGGAAAGATAGATACATGTGTAGAATAATTGTTGTATTAAAACTATATGTAAAAGTATATGTAAATATGCATAAGTATAATTATATAATATTTATTTAAGTCTATAAACTATATTCGGAATACCATACAATATAATGGATTTTATATATAATTATTATGGATTACTACGGAAGAATGACCAAAGAGGCATATATGAATGTTACGAAAATGCGCCAGAGCAGTGTGATTTAAATAAAGCAGCTGCACGACTTGTAGCTACTTTTTCAGGATGGTATTTTTCTACAGATTCAGAAACATACTACCACGTTGCCAACAATGCTTTTATGCCACTCGTAGAGATAGCATTTTTCCGCCACACTGTACTCTCTCGGGGAACCTGTTTCTTCTACAACATCTAAATGCTGATACTCCTGAAGCTGCAGGAGTTCGTCCGTCGTCACCACCTTTGAGTTTTCCTCGATGAGATCGTTAATATCCCCATTGTCAATCTCGAGACCTATGAACACCTCAACTACATGTGTCTCAGACTACATGTGTCTCAGACTCAAACCCCCCGAAGTCTCTTTCGGACACGCAGTCAAGCCACAGTTTCCACCATGCAGAATTCAACGTTCTCCTCGTTACATCCTGCTAGTCCATATCGATAATTTTCAGACAGTTAACAAAGTTGTAATGCTCCTTCCAAAAGTCACAAAGAGTTAGATTTGTATTTTCAGTGACTACAAATTCCCGACGAAACAGGTATTTGGCGTAGAATTTCTTAAAATTAGAAATCACCTGTTGGTCCATGGGCTGCAAGATGTTGTGTGAAAGGTATAGAGCTTTTCTGAATTTAAATTCGTTTACGATATCATCTTCGATGTTAGGATGGTGAGCAGCAGCATTGTAGAGATGACGGGGGCCTTAGATGGTACTTTTTCACTGGTGGTCCGAAAATAAGTTTGATCCACACGGTGAAGAATTGCCAGGTCACCAAGGCTTTAACGTTTGCTCTCCACGTGACTTGCAGCTTCTCTTTCAAGATTTTGTGCGACTTGAATGGTCGTAGGTTTTCGGAATGGTAGACAAGGAGCGGCTTAATCTTCAAGTCTCCACTCGCATTGGCACAAAGGGGGACAGCTAGTCTATCTTTCATAGGCATGTTGCTTGGCATTTTCTTCTCCTCTGCAGTTATGGAGGTTCTTCTGGGCATTTTTCCCTCAAAAGATGTCAGTTTCATCATAGTTGAATATATGTTGTGCGATGTATGTCTCGGCTGCGGTGAGCTGACAGAATTCACGCACGAAATGCTCAGCTGCCTTCAGGTCAGAACTCGCTGCTTCTCCGTGCCTGACGACACTATGAACGCCAGTCTTCTCCTTGAACTTATAGAACCAGCCTCGACTGGCCTTAAATACGTCGATATTCCAGGACTCTGCTTCAGAAGGTCCCCATATAGCGATTGTATTTCTTGCGGATGATAGTCACGTAATCGTATCCCCTGCGAGTTGCATCACGTCGATACACAGGAGAAGCAATTTTTCCATCTCTTCGAGGACAGGTGCACGTGGCTTCGAATGCTTGAAGACACCCGTTGCTGTTGTAACGGCCTGGGTGTCGTCTTTTCTTCAAGATGGTGCAGATCGTCGACTTGTGTCGGTCATATTGACGTGCTATGTCTAATACACGCACTCTTCTCTCATGTTTATCATTGCTTTCCTTCTTCAATTCTATCGTAATCAGCTTTTTTCTTCTCAATACTCTCCTTTGCACTAACCTTCATAGGATCCATAGCTAACACTACTAATTATTATAAAATAGTAGCAAAACGCACAAAGCTAAAACAATTACCCTGGAAACAACACAACAGGGATGATGCGACGAGATAAACACGTGGACTGAGCAAAGGGAGAGCGTGTGCGATCACAGTGCCGACTAGCGATGGTATATATCAAACGCGTTCATACTGCGGATTTACACTTGTACTTCAAAACAAAATTTCGCACGAGCCTCGGCTCGTACAGCAAATTACTCGTATAATGGAGCACTCGTACTGCGAGCTTCTGCTTCTACCGTGTATATAAATATATATATATATATATATATATATATATTTATATATGCACACTTATATATAGGTTTGTATGTATATATATATATATATATATAT
>NC_068982.1:39826378-39828530 GCF_001194135.2 Octopus bimaculoides | reverse complement strand
CACATACAAACCTATATATAAGTGTGCATATATAAATATATATATATATATATATATATATGTGTGTATCTACAAACACACACACAAACTCATACACACGCACACGATCACACACAAACGCGCGTGCACATATACAGAAATAGTATATTCCTTAAAGAGAAGAGGGATACAAAGCGCAAACAATTATAGAATTTCTTCGTATATCTATATAAACTGAAAAAGTTATTACTGGAGTTCCACACATTTCGATCTTTGAGTCTGTCAGTTGCTAACGATGCGAAAGTATTTTCCCTCTAAAACATTTTCCAATTAAATATTATCCAAAACATTAGCATATATTTTCAATTGCAGTCGATATAAAATATTAGCTTATAATGTCTTTCACTTTGAACTAATTATACGCTGCGATTTGTTCGAAGTATTTTGTTTCTCATTAATTCAGTGCTTTTATATGTCCATCTGTGAATCGTGACAACGATATCAGTAGCAGAACAGAAGAAATCACATTTCTTAAAAAAGAGTTACTCAATATCTTGGATAAATTAACCGTGCTAAATAACTGATTTCATTTCTTGTTGCATGGCTATTAATTTACAAAGGTTCTCAAAGTGGCATGTTTTCAAGAATAGTTTAGAAGAATACAATGGAATGTTGTTCTAGAAGTTCGTTAGATTAGCCAATATATTGAATATATTGGATTTGACCTATTTAAAAAAAATTAATAAGACATTATGTATCTTTTAATAACTACTTTCTGAATTCTAATCTACCCGATGTATCCTTCGCCTTCCCCTTTTCGGAGCCTATAAGATATAATAGGAGTCAATTACTGAGGCCGATGTTATCATCCAATTCACCCCTTCACTGGGTATTTTGAGAGTCGTAATTTATTTCAGAAATAATATATCTAACCTCAGTACAATACGTATACTCAAACAAATTTTCCTAAATTCTTTGCTGTGATTAGAATATAAATGAGACATCGTGTTATCAGGGAGAGGAAATCTGATTCATGATACACTAACGTCTTCTTTAGTTTCATTGAACAAGTGGCACCTTTTGTAAATGTCTTCCATTCAGTCACAGGCTACCAAAAGTCCGTTGTATATATAAAGTTTATATAGATAATTTCGTAGCCACAGTCTACTGACTGAAATAAGTAAAAAGTAAAGGATAAATCACAATCTTCTTTAGTAATTTATGACACTCCCCACTCAAAATTAAAAAAAAAAAAAAGTTTAAAAGAAACATACGGTTATTAGTCCATGTACATTTCCAAATAGAATCACATACACAATTATACGATCCATCCCTGCATATAAAAATGAACCAGCGTAAAAAATAACCCTTTGATAATAAGTCTTTTATTTATTTTTTTTTTTTTTGTGGTGGGGTTGCTTTACTAATATTTTATTTATTTGCTAAACATACTAAGGGAGGGATGGTGAAACGCCATTCTATGAAAATGTCAGTGATCTGCAAAAATGTGATATTGAAATCGACGCAATATTAAAAATATATCTGAATTTTTCTTCCTATTCAATGTTGCGCACTAGTGAATGACGTACACAGCGATTTGAATAAAGCACCTCTCCAAGTCTCAGCATATACTATATTGACAAAAAGTCATTCTAAATACTTTGTATTCAACGTCAAACAAAATCCAATATCTGTTTGAAATTATGGATAATGATGTATACAATAATAAAATTCTATAACATTTAACGTGCATTTATATAAATATACTTATGTTTCTGATATACTGATATCTTTTAGAAAAATAACAAGAAAGTAGAACAAAGAAAAACATATTAAATGAATAGTGTCGCACTTAATAGCTTGCAAGATAATGTATATTGATTGGAACTCATGAAATAGAATGAAAATAAAATCAACACTTCAATAAACTTTTACATTATAAAGATGTATTTATCTGTGTATTGTCTCATAAATATCACTTTCTAATCAAACTGTAAACCAATAAATCAAACATTTTAAACACTCACTGTGAAATAAACAAAGTAGAATGTGTCAATTGGATATGAATAGATCAAAATATTTAGATAATTCAATAATTCACACACACACACACACACACACACACACACACACACACACACACACACACACACACACACACACACACACACAC
>NC_068982.1:39824888-39825669 GCF_001194135.2 Octopus bimaculoides | reverse complement strand
ATATATATATATATATATATATATATATATATATATATATATATATATATAGACACACTCGTACACATGCATACATATTTGTATATAAGTAAAGTATATATACATATACTTATCCCGTTTCAGTTTTTCCAGCACTGATGTCCTGAGCTGAGAAATCATCTGATGCTCCTTATTCCCAAGATCTTGGAAAGTAAGACACCCCCGAACGACCTCCGCGATCAAACAACCATCACCATCTACAAGACTCTACAATAAATCCTCAACATACAATCGAAAGATCCCATTACTAACAACGAGTTTCTTCACCGCGGCTCTTTACCAAGTGTCGAAGCCAAAATTCTATCCCATCGTCTCCGCTCGGCGGGTCTCGTCCAGCGTATGGAGTCCCTCTCCTCTTCTAAGGGTCATGCTCTACGGAGAACTTGCAATCAGAACAAGACCCACAGGAGGTCCGAAATTCCGTTTTAAAAACCAGCTCAAACGAACCTTGGCTCAACCTAACATCCAGCTATCCTCATGGGAATAGATTGCCATGGATGGGAAATCCCGTGGGACTGCTATCTGTAATGGAGCCAGTTTTTTCGAGCAGAACAGACAACAAAATGAAAAGGCAAAACGCAGGAGGAGAAAGTAGCGTCTTCAAAATCCTCGACCTACACCGACCATCACGTGTGCAAGTTCTACTCACGACTCTTTAATCACCGACTTGAACTCCAAATTTACTTTCCGCACAAACATCAGCCGAGGAGACTGGATGGAAACTGACGAACCCAACCTATAT
>NC_068982.1:39823631-39824540 GCF_001194135.2 Octopus bimaculoides | reverse complement strand
ATATATATATATATATACATATATATGTATGTATATGTATATACACACACACACACAGACATAGATAAAATGAGAGACTGATTGATTGATACATTAGATGAACAGACACCTATATACATGGAGGTAGTTCTAAAATACATTCTGCACCAATAATTATGTTTTGAGAAAAGCACATGTTGCTTAAATACCAACTCGACTTTTTATAATCGATTTTCTCATAGCTTCATAAACAATATATAACACTGGCATTTCTCTCTAAAACACTGCAAATATTTTCACTCTTCAAAGGAAAACTATCGATTAGAAACAATCATTTTCATTATTCAATGGAATTAGTTAATACCCAACATCCTATAATTATACAATGGTTAATTTTCTCATAATTATCCGTAGTAGTATTGATATAGCATTTATAGTATTAAATAAGTGAGTATAATTAGTGTTCAGAATGGAACAATTTTCTCACAATCATATTGTCTATTGATTCTAACTGGGGATTTTTGTTTTTCTTGTCTTTTATTGTTTTGGTATTTTGTAGCATTATTTCATGAACTAAATATCATATATCGTGTTGCGAATGTGATAAACAAAGTATAACTCGTAGTATATCTGATACATTCGTTTAGATCTAGTTCTGGTATAGTGTTTTACTCTGATCCATGACATATACTTTAAAAGACCAAATTTACATCAGGACTTTTTAATAGGATTTCTACATTATTATATACAAACATGATGCGAAGCCAATTTATTCATATAATATTAATCCGAATCTGTCGTTTTTGTATTGATGAAATAGTAAAATATCAGATATATCAGTAATTTAAACGGTCTTACACAGATAAATCATCAGCATTTATCAAAAACTTATATATATATATATATATATATATATATATATATATATAT
>NC_068982.1:39822398-39823575 GCF_001194135.2 Octopus bimaculoides | reverse complement strand
AATAGAAGGAAAAACGAATTTCCTATACAGAACAATATGTTAGCGCTCTGAACAAATTTTTATCGCAACATAGGTTACCTGGTCCAAGTATGAAGTCTTTAAAATCTCTTAAATATTCTTTTAAACTTTTCAAATAATTCCCTGATGTAAGAAATGCATGTATTTGAGATGGCTACAAATAGTTCACTCATCCTCAAATGCCTTTCTCAAAACAGCCGTGGGATAGGTATGAATTTGATCTCTGGACTTAAGAAGTATCGGCTTTTTCAGCTACCCATACATCTTTTTGATATTTTCAATTTTGAAGGCGGCGAGCTGGCAGAAACGTTAGCACGCCGGGCGAAATGCTTCGCGGTGTTTCATCTGTATTTACGTTCTGAGTTCAAATTCCACCGAGGTCGACCTTGCTTTTCATCCTTTCTGGGGTCGATAAATTAAGTACCAGTTGCGTACTGGGGTCACTTTAATCGACTGGCCCCATCCCCCAAAATTTCGGGCCTTATACCTAGAGTAGAAAAGAATATTTTCGATTTTGCAATGAAATGACCATGTAAATTTAACATTCAACCTTTTCATTTTTTAGAACAGATTTACAATTTCAGCAATCTGATATTATTTCATATTTTTCTATTTATATATTTGTATGTATATTCTTTTTGTATTTATATATTATACATGTCTCTTTCGAAAAATATACCGAGGTAAATTATCTGTCTTTTGGTTGTCAATATCTCGAAAGTTGCCTACATTACTGGTTCTCCAGCATGGCCACAGTCAAATGACTGAAACAAAAAAAAGAATAAAAGAATATATATATATATATATATATATATGAGAGTATTGTAATTCGCTTGAAGCATTGTGTATTGTTTGTAAAGAATAAAAAGTTTTAGAATAGTACTACAATGCACTATAGAACACAAAATGGACTATATACCTGTTGTAATTTGGTTATGCATGGTCCGATGATATTTAGGAATTACAATTCCTTCTTCAGATCTTCTTAGCTGAAGTCTCTGCTATAAACTAGCAGAGACTCCAGCTAAGAAGATCTGAAGTAGGAATTGTAATTCCGAAATATCATCGGACTATAGATAACTAAATTACAACAGGTATATAGTCCATTTTTTGTTCTATAGTGCATTGTTGTACCATTCTAATTTTTTTTATTCTTTAT
>NC_068982.1:39817573-39821983 GCF_001194135.2 Octopus bimaculoides | reverse complement strand
TATATATATACACATATATATTACTAAACGTGAATACCAACGAGGAAAAATGAAGGGGTTGAAGGAAAAAACTTGCTTAAAATTTGGGACACACCAGGATAGATGAAGAATGTGTGAGAGGTTTGCTAACTTGGCCTTCTGCTGAGTTGTCTCACGATTTGACATGAGAAATTGAAACTGATATACAGTTAGTGGTTAAGTCCACACTATATAGAGACAATGGTTCCCTTGATCTGGAATGGGAAGGAATTGTCTTCCTCAATCTTCGCAATGGACATGAACCGCTTGTGAGATTGGAAAGCAATTATCTAGGAAACCTGGATCTACAGATGGCGAAGTGGAAAGCAAGGAAATCAATGTGTTGGAAAGTGAAATGTCTTTACACTGTTGGAGAGGTTGCGAAGTGAGTGGTTACATACAAACAACGTAGCAAAAACCACTTCTCAAAACTTTAGGAATCATTAACCTCTGACGAGTTGCTGATCTCTACAAGATACACATTGTACTTATATTACATATGGCTCACACACCGCTTTGCTGTTATGGTAGCCCCAGCAGAAGCTAATATATAACATCATATATTGTGTTTTCCAATGTGTCTCAGCGACGTATAAAGGGAGTAGTATATATGCACGAGCAGTATAAATATTATTAATTATACAAATTCATTCTAACGTAGGCATATATGCTCGAGCTTTCATGTTCCTCATTCGTATATCATCAAGGAATGTCTTACGTAGATTATTAAATTATCTCAAGTTGTTTGTTGGAAATTATGGTTCTTCGATCAAAATATTAATGATACAGGCATGTGCATTATTGACAATGATGGAAATGTGTTAGTAGTACTAAGGTAAGAGAAACAGTGGAATATTGCCTTCGTATACATAATTATATTTCTGTCATTGTTTAAACTAGCAAAATGAAATACATAAATGAATAAGCAAATAAACAAGCAAAATAAATATGCACTGTAGTGTAAAATTTATAATGAGATGTATCGGAAAATTATATAAAGAAGGTGGCAGCCGTAAAAATCTCAAGTAACTCTCTCTCACTCTCTCTCTCTCTCTCTCTCTCTCTCTCTCTCTCTCTCTCTCTCTCTCTCTCTCTCTCTCTCTCTCTGTCTCTCTCTCTCCCTTCGTCTCTCTGTCCCCAAATACACACGCATGCATAGAAATATCGATAACTATGTCTGAATGTCTGACTCCCATTCTGTAATGAATGAACATTTTTCTAATTAGCAGTATTTCTCAGAGACAAATATTAAAAAAAATAACATTAGTAACAGTAAATAATAATAACAAAATTATCGGATCATAAACGAAATCTCACTTAATAAAACAAATATAATGATATAGCAATAAGGTATGTTGTAGAGAAAATTTAATAAAGAATTTCATATAATTATGTTGCACAGTTGGACTTCTTTTAAGTTACCCTTGTCTATAATTAATGTAATTTTTATCTTTCATATCATTTATGGTAAAAATATTGCACTAAATAGAACCACTTTGAATCATATAGTAATATATCTGGAATAATGTAACGAATCAGCGAAGCATATTTAACAAAAGATCATCAATAATTAGTCTGTATACTGAACATCTAATTGTACGTCTTAGTAGTACAAGTTTAATGAAATTAATCCAGTGTTAACTACGATTATTCCGTCTATTCTGACAATGACAATTTGTGTGCGCAATTGTGTTATGGACGTGAACCCATAACTAGAACCTGGGCGATGAAGAAAACGTTGCATATGAGTGCAAGAAATTACAAAATTGTATCTTTCCTATATTGTTAAAACGGAGGTGTTTCTGAACATGTTTTGAAAGGAAAAGTTTCTGAAAATTTATTCTGATGGTAATCAGAATAAGAACAACTTTTGTCAAGTTTACTTTTCAGCGTTTTCGAAATGTGAATCATTAAGCATGTGTTATATTCATTATCAATTATTATCCTCAGTGTACACTACGATTAATTAGTACAGATCTTGAATGCATCCATTCCACAATAGTGTTAGTCATGTGGCGCTAACAAGTCAAGCATCAAAAGGAAAGTCCTGAGCATTAATTGTTATAATCATCTGATAAGCTTGATGAATACATATAACATTCAATTCATAAATAATCCTTTCTACTATAGGCACAAGGTCTGAAATTTGGGGTAAGGGGATAGTCTGTTATATCGACCTCAGCACTGAAATGGTATTTATTTTATCGACTCCAAAAAGATTACATGCAACGTCGAACCCGGCGGAATTTGAATTTAGAACGTTGCGAAATACCGCTAGGCATCTTATCCAGCGTACTAATGATTTTCTGCCAGCTTATTCAAGTCATAATTAATAATGGGGTTCTATATTCAGTTCTGTGATCTGTTAAAGTCTTAAATGGATGAAAAAATAAGCGTGACAATATAAAATATATGAAATGACATTATCTGTCATAGAGGTTTCAAATATCGGTACGAGGTCAGCAAGTGCGGGAAGTGTGTAAGTCACTTATATCGGTCCCAGTGTTCAACTGGTGCTTATTTCATCGAACACGAAAGGGTGAAAGTTAAAGTCTACCTCGGCGGAATTTTGAACTCAGAAAGTAAAGACGGACAAATTCCCGCTGAGCATCTTTCCCGGAGTGCTGACATTTCTGCCAGCTCGCTGCCTTACACATTACCTATAAAATTGATATGATTGATTAGGTAATGTAAGGCGGCGAGCTGAAGGTTTCTTAGTACGTTGATAAAAGTGGTTGGTTGCATTTCGTCCGTTCTGAGTACAAATTCTGTCGAGGTCATCTTTGCCTTTCATCCTTTTGGAGTCGATAAAATAAGTACCAATTGAGCAGTGGGGTCGATGTAATCGTCTTACACCCCTCTCCGAATATTACTGCCCTCGTGCCAAAATGTGAAGCCAATATTAATATGTATGATCATTTCTTCTATTATCATCATATCCCGTTCACCTGATCGGAATAACCGGTACTTTACATATACACAATTGACACATTTGTTGTATACATCTATGGAACCTGAATATACCATGAAGCTCAAGAAAATGAAACTGGTTGAAAGACAGCGTCGTATTAAATGTAGACAAATATTTAGCTTGACCGTTATAGGATTAATTAAATGCGTACATGTAATATATTTGCCTTCATCTCTACATGTAATGTAGTTACAGAGATGCCATCATCACATAGAACCTGCTCTGGGTGTTAAAAACTGGCCGTCCTAAACATCACTTCGTGTGACCACAGCATATTTCTTTGAAGAAGACAGAAATAGGGAGAAAGGAAAGGATCAACCGCAGTACCGAAAGAATAAACGGCCAAATTGAATTCGGTAGGATTCGGTCCGCCTATACAAAGATTCGAAAAACATTTTCACAAGAGATCCTAGCAGCCGCACTTACGACTCCGTCCATTCTGCATGAGAAAAATATAGCAGTTGATTAAATCGATTACCCTTCATTGCAAATATTACATATGTATATGTGATTAAATTGACATTTTAAAACACCATAATGTAGCACTTGTGAGAGTTGTTCGTTAGCCGCTGATAATTTCTGAATAGACAGGCATATGATTAAGAAGCTTTAATTTTTTACTATACCGTCCATGTTAGCTCGAATACAATAATTGAAATCTTACTAATGATATAGGAAATTATGATTTAGATAAACTATTTTACTCTCACATTGAAACAACAAACGTCTTACTTGAGAGGGCATACTCAGAGTAACCGACAATGTGCTAGCTAGTTTATCGATTCCAGATGAAAGCAAATTCCTTATTGGTTTCATGCTTCGATCTTGGCAGGACATCACATGATGTAAACAGAACCAGAATATTCAGAGGGTCTTTGGGTATTTATTTCTGCTTTCCCGAAGGAAAACAACACACTTATTTAAGTAAACACTTTTTTTTCCATAGTAGATGATCCCGACTGTTCATTCGTTGAGAAACATGTTTTGTTTTGTCTGTTGAAACACAAACTGTACCACACTGGAAATTCGTTCGATCACATGCTCGCTTTGATATTTGTAATGACGCTTACGTCATTAATAAAAGGAACCAGGCCCAAGAGAACAGTGCCTGAGGGACATCACTAATGTGTTTATCTGGTCTTGAGCAAATTTTGTTGAACACATATTTACTTGATCAAGTATATTTACTTCAGATTCATTTACAAAATATCTGTCCATCTACTAACATGGAATGAAAATATACTATGAGAGCAAGAAATAAAATTATCACTAACTACTTAGTAATGGTTAGCATACGCAAAATCGGTCGTGTATGTCAATATTCCACACACACACACACGCACACACACACACACACGCACAAACACACACACACACACACACACACACACACACACACACATATATTGTTGTGTTTTGGG
>NC_068982.1:39815064-39817563 GCF_001194135.2 Octopus bimaculoides | reverse complement strand
TGTTGTGTTTTGGGAGAGTCAACACGGCAATAATAATAATAATAATAATAATAATAATAATAATAATAATAATAATAATAATAATAATATCAACACATGCACAGGTTCAACTCCACTTCATTATTAGTGAATTGGTTAAATGTCTAATCAACTAACTAATCGTTTAGTTTAATGTATTGGTTAAACACACTGAAAGAATCGAAAGCGTGTTATTATTATTGGCATAATGACTTTCCCAAGGCAAAAACTTTCTTTCAACAAACGATTTCACATCATGGATCTTGCAAACCAAATGCAAAAACGAAATACGTCCATCCATCCATCCATCCATCCATCCATTCATTCATTCATCCATGCACGCACGCACGTGCGAACACACACACACATACACACACACACAACACACAACGACCCAAATATTTCCAATATAAAATTTTCCTTCTTAAATGTTTATTATATATATATATATATATGTGTGTGTGTGTGTGTGTGTGTGTGTGTGTGTGGGTGTGTGTGTGTGTGTGTATGTATGTGTGGGTGTGTGTGCGTGCGTGCGTCTGTGTACGTATGTCTCTTCTATTCTTTAATTAATTCGGATGTAGTGAACACGGACAAATTCACATTTGAACCTTGAGAATAGTCTTGCATATTTTTACTGTTACACTCACAGATTGCACTTGTGATGTACGAATTAGCAGGTCGACTGTCTTTCTGAAAATCCCAGTTCATCCAGATTCTCCTTTAATCATTTACTAACAAAACCTAGTGCTTCAAGTTATTGTTGGTATTAAATATGAATTCACAGTCTGGATATAAAATCTGGAAGTTTCGAAACAGTTGTCCATATATATATATCTTTGATTTTCAAATTGATATTTATATCTGCAGGGGAGCTGACCTCTATGATAGTACATACCTTTACCCCGTGTGTGTGTGTGTGTGTGTCTGTGTCTACATATATGCAGATATTACTATTATCACTGTTATCATTTTTAATGTCATTCAAGCGGAAAGCTGGAGAAATGCTTCGAAGCATTTCTTCTACCGGCTTCACGTTCTGAGTTCCTATTCCACCGAGTTCGGCGACTTAGCCTTTCATTCTCCGGGTGCTCTAACTGAGCAGTGTGTGCGTATGTGTGTGGGGAGTGCCAATATTAGAAACTACTACTACTACTACTACTACTACTACTACTACTACTACTACTACCACTACCGCTACTACAAGCTCAGATTAAACTTTCGACGTAGCCAACAGTTTCAAAATTACACTGAGAAACACAATTTTAAAATATTACTGAAAGATGTATCTGAAATTATATATTCAGCGTTTGCTGAAAGATCATGACACACCGGATGAATGTGATACTCACATCAGGCGGTGTCTGGTTTCCAAATTAATAATTAATACTTCTTCGCCCATGTGCTGCTAACTACGTGATCAAAAACATCAAGTGACAGATTTTGCTGTGTTGCTATAAAAGAATTGTTGTAAATGTTTGGAGGTATGTGGCACCACGAAACAATGCTATAGAAAAGTTTTAAGAAAAAAAAATCATTTCTACTATAGACACATCATCTAATAATAAGGATTTCAAATTTTGGCACAAGGCCAGCGATTTCGAGGTAGGCTTTAAGTTGATTACATCGACGCCAGTGTCCAGCTGGTACCTATTTTATTGATCTCGAAAGAATAAATTGCAAACTTGATCTCAGAACGAAATGCCGCTAATTGAACTTAGAACGAAATGGCGCTAAGCACTTTGCTCGACATGCTAACGAGTCTGGTAGCTCGATGACTTAATAGTTCTTCGTATTATGGGCACGATGCCTGAAATTCTGTGGGAGGGGAACCGTCGATTAAACTAACACCAGTATTCAACTGGTACTTATTTTATCGACATCGAAAGGATGAAAGGCAAAATCGACCTCAGCGGAATTTGAACTTAGAACACGAAGACGGACGAAATGCGCGCTAACGATTCTGCCAGCTCAACGTCTTAATAAAAATATAAATGATAATAATCCTTTCTGCTAAAGGCACAAGGCCTGACATTTTGTGGGAGAGGACTAGTCGATGACATCGTCCCCAGTGTTTTACTAGTACTTTATTTCTCAACCCGGAAAGAATGAAAGGCAAAGTCGACCTCGGCAGAGATTGAAATCAGAATGTAGCGACGGGTCAAATAAGGGTAAGCATTTCGCCCAGCGTGCTAACGATTGTGCCAGCCTTACATAGCAATGATGATAAAAACAATAATTTCAATTTTTTCTCCAAGGCCATAAGTTTCAAGGGGGAGGTAAGTCGATTACATAGAACCCAATATTAGACTTATACTTTCAAGTACTGTTCAAGGCGCAAATGATTTTACTCAATGCTCAAAACCAATATACCGCTCCCATACAAGGTTCATATATACACACATATCGATACACACGCGAATTTATATGCGGCCATACATACATACATGCATATATATATATATGTATACATACATGTAT
>NC_068982.1:39814824-39815054 GCF_001194135.2 Octopus bimaculoides | reverse complement strand
TACATATGTACACATAAATCTTGATACGTAATTATACATATATAATATAGTTAAATAACGATATACATAATTATAATTACATACGTATGTGTCTGTTGTACACACGCACGCCCACACTAACATATGCATGTATGTATATGCATATGCATCTCTCTCTCCCTCTCTCTCTCTCTCTCTCCCTCTCTCTCTCTCTCTCTCTCTCTCTCTCTCTCTCTCTCTCTCTCTCTCTC
>NC_068982.1:39812721-39813846 GCF_001194135.2 Octopus bimaculoides | reverse complement strand
GTGCTGAAATTTTTATGACTTCCTACTGACAACTGTTGAAGGGATCAGACATATACAGGTCTTCGTGCAATGTCTTTCCATTTTATGTCTAAATCTTCTTGCCCGTCTCTACTATTTTTGTGTGTAATATTATATATAATGCAACGCAATTATATTTCTTAACTTGATGTTTTATAATATGTGACTACGAATCTGCCTGTCTACTTATCTATCTATCTATCTATCTATCTATCTATCTATCTATCTATCTATCTATCTATCTATCTATCTATCTATCTATCTACCTATCTATCTATCTATCTATCTATCTATCTATCTATCTATCTATCTATCTATCTATCTATCTCAATCCTCCTTTCATATATTTATATCCTGATGCAAGCCACCTCCCTTTTCACTCGCACCCCTCTTAGCTTTTCTCCAGTGTGACCCTTCTTTCTCTCTCATTCTCTCCCTCAATGTGTTCTACCACCCAACGTGTCCATTTTCCCCATTTTTCTCTTTCCATTCTCTTCCGTCACAGTCACTCTGCATTTATATCTCTACTTATTAAGATCCCCTACCTCTTTACTATCCCCCAATCATTCTGCTTCGGTTTTTTCTTTTAATCATTTTCCACGTCTGCTTTCACAGTGACGTAATATCTGTTCTCTTTTGGGCTGTTATTTGAAGCCAATAGACATTCTGCCATTTTGTTGCCTGTTACTTCATTTATTGTTCATCTCGAAAGACATTTTCTTATTATTTCTTTTCGTTTTTCCAGGTTTGTATACACATGTTTGTTCCGTTTCCTGGTATTCTGCTAGCTAACGTCTGTACGATTGCAACATTGTGACTGTGGGATTCCATTGTAAAGAACAACATTATCTTAGATATCAAAACCGTTATGATTGCAAATTTACAACTAAGGGATCAGACTTCAGCACATCCGTCTGTGCTGTCTTTTCGGTTTCTTGTTAAACTTCTTGTCCATCTGTAATACTTTCAACACACAAGCACGTGCGCGCACACGAATATATATGCATGTGTATATATGTGTGTGTCTGTGTATGTGTTTATATATATGCATCCAGCTCTCTCTTGCTCACTCGCTGTATATGTATATATATATATATATATATATAT
>NC_068982.1:39803289-39812711 GCF_001194135.2 Octopus bimaculoides | reverse complement strand
TATATATATATATATATATGTGTGTGTGTGTGTGTGTGTGTGTGTGTGTGTGTGTGTGTGTGAAAAGGTTGAATTATATTTCATCCTTTACTTTGGAGTGTTCCAAAGGGCGATTTCTTAAAAAGATTCTTCCTATTTTGCTGGTAGCTTACAAGTGTAAGATTTATGCGAATATGAAATTATTACATGTATATGGTATGTTATGAGCATTTATGGAAACGTATCCCATAGAAGCTCAACAAATATGTAAAATATTGAGAAGAGAAGATGTTAATATTTGAAAGAATTTTAATACATGCTTATGATCGTTTCGAAGTGATATTAACATGTAAATAACATGGTAGAATAATTAAAATTAATTTGATTAAATTAAATTAATTACATATCAATTGCTCTCATTAGTGCAAGATGTATACAACAAAAATATTATTACAGAAGACTTGATGAAGGAAATAGCAGATAACAATATCGGATATACATATTTTATCGTTATGAAAAATTGAGAGCAATCCAAAGAATGTTGTTGAGCCTAGTTGTGTATAAACTAAAACTGATGAAGCTAACGGTTATTTGAAAATATGAGTGCAAAATGTTTAAGAGACGTTCTCTCTATATAAAAATAAGTAGAGAATTAATTTAAACTCCAAATAAGTTATTTATCATAGGAGGTTTAACAGAGGTGTCCAATGGAATGGCATAATTATGTTTGAATTAGGATATGACTTGAAAATTATAAGTAATGTTAGGTACGGTGAGTATTTAAAAAAAAAATATTGTGTGGGAATTAAATAAAACTAGAGAAAACTGCTAGAATGCAACGAGAATAAGAGTTAGTAGAAATACTTAAAACGCTATATATAATGGAAATATTGTTAGTGTAAGAACTTGTGTGACTTAAATATAAGGTAAAAAAATAAAAATAGGAAAAATAGTTGTTAATATAACGAAATTAAGGTAGTAAATATCTGCTGTGGTTAAAAATATTAAAAAACACGTTCATGGGTATACTAGATATTGTAAGAATTTTAACGACAGCAAGTATTTACTTTGGACTTTCCTCTATTTCTGAAGAAGAGCTTTGCTCGAAACGAAAAATCAACTTTCTTTCCTTTCCTGAGCGTTTGATAGTACAGTACTTGTACCACGTCCTCGCGTTGTTTTTTTTTGCTTGTTCTTCCTTGTTTGGATTCGCTACACACACACACACACACACACACACACACACACACACACACACACACACACACACACACACACACACACACACACACACACAAACACGCACACGCACACACACACATACATATACATACATAGATGCATATATACATATGAGCACATGTGTTTGATAAGGTTTAACGAAGGTGCTTACACATTAGAAAAAACTTCTTCACCAAAAAGTTTAGTAACATCCTCATAAAAGATTTAATTTAATTTTTAAAAAATAATATTAAAAAAAAAATAACTCTAAACTTCAAAAACTCTATTAAGCATTTCTCATAGACTTTCAAATGCGTGTGTGTGTTTGTGTGTGTGTATGTGTGTGTGTGTTTGTGTGTGGGTGCGTGTGTGTGTATGCGTATATAGATACATGCGTATAGTATAATAGTGTATATCGTATATTATGGTGGTAGACGTAAAATATGTGATGCCATGTCATCGATATGACTCCAGATTTCCTCGAAAGGGGTCTGGCAAACAAACTGCAGAATTCATCAGACAACCGATGAACCAGATGATTAGTTAAATAGATGATTATAGTAGATGGCGAGTTGTAAGCTCGCTTACTATGTTGCGCTAGGTAAACATGTATAGAATTAATTTGTTTCTGACTGATATGAAAAACTGATATATGCATTAGGTTTGTCAAACATAACTCTCAGTATACAAGCAGAGTGAAATGTCGTCTTTTAGTAAATATATTACGCCCCAGTGCTGCAGCTTGTAGTGTGTAATTCCTATATTTTGTAATTTGGACACAGTCCAATGCATTAGAGATAAATAAATAATAGATAAATAACATAATATGGATGATATAATAGATATAATGTAATCTAGAACAGAGAGTATATGAAATAACATCATATACTTGCTTAAAGATTTGTTGAATATAGTCGAGCAGTGCAAGCGTGCTGGATCCATAAACCAGAGATCCGAGGATTGAAGCTATTCCCTGGGAAGAAATGATTACTACCTTTGATACCAAGCTTATGCACCTTTTTTATAGCTACAGGGGTTGTGGCCACATTATATTGTGTAAAAGAAATTTAAACAGGGTCAATGGTTTATCAACTCACCACTGTACACCACGATGCAAGAAACGTTGTGGTCAGAGAGCAATAACAACAGGAGTTTCGCTAAGTATATATAATTTTCGTTCATTATAGCTTAATGTTACCTCACCATTTAGCAACATAGCATCAAAATGATCAGATGCACGTTGCACCAATCTAAATCTCAAATGGTAATAAAAATTTGTATGTATAACTAGGATATTCATCGCGGATGCAGCTTTATATGTATACTTAGATAAATAAATACATGCAAGCACATATATGCAAATGTATATGTATTTTTGTACATTTATATACGCAAATATATGCATATATATATATATATATATATATATATATACATTCACAAGCACAAACATATAAATACGAACGCACTCAGGTATATAAACGAGTGTGTTTAGGATCAAAGCAATCCATATTTCCTTTATGAGGCATGAGGTTGCATTACCTATTCACTTCAAAATATTTTAATGAATCACACTATTTGTAATCTATAAGTGTGAAAATTATAAATGAGACGCCGAATGCAAACGGGCTTTTTGGAACATCATTAATGTAAGTTGACTGAATAGTTGCAAACCGATACTTAATTCATGTGAAATCGCAGAGGTAATCACCTATCTCATATGAAATCTACTTTATTATCGCCATAAACTATGTTAATTGCAATTATAAAGTGGAAAATCCATCGAAGAAATCAACTTAATGAAGCTAAACCAACGGTTTATTGTTTAAGGTGAATGGCAATATACATACAAACACACACAAGCACACACGTCTGCGTGTGTGTGCGCGTACGCTTATGTGTATGTGTGTGTGTGCCACATAGTTATATTATTTTAGAAAGTTGGTAAATGGATAAATAGAGAAGTTACACACTGATCGTTTCAGAAATTTGCATTGCCAGAGTTTCTAACGCTTTATATTATATATTGGTATATGAACGCATGATGTCAATTACTTTTATGTAACGGCAACTAACGAAAGTCATTAAATTAAATAAATGAAACTTCCTAGAAGCATAAAATGAAATGGATCTAATTAAATACAACTTTCAGAAATAAAATCAAATTGAAAGCTATTTAAAAGGACAATTTTGTCTTATAACATTTTACATATCTGATATGATTTATTGAGAAGAACGCACCTGTGAGAAAAGAAATAAATACGTATTCTCTCGTCCTGTTAGGAAAATGGAGCTAAAACATTTCCTATAATTACAATTAAAGCAGTAAGGAAAAATCAAGATTATATTGATCTTCAATTCCAGACAAAGAAATATTGAGAGTTGTTCACAGCACTATTCTCTATCAGTATTGAAATATAGCTAAACAACCACAACGACAAAACCAGAAGCAGTAGGAAGAGCATAAACAACGGCACACAAATGTCTTTGATGTTCATCACGTTACCGAATTTCTTCAGCTTATTTATGAACTGATCTTCTTGTGAGCTTTCTCTCATTAGTGTTTCTGTGTTGAGTTGTTTAATTACGGATTCATTAAGATATTTGGTGTTAGAATACCAAATTAGAACGCAAGCTTACTAACCTAATTAGAAGTGTTTACGATAGCTCATTCAATTTTGGCAACAAAGAAATTTCCAGGTGGAACATGAACACATGCATACACACATACACGTACACACGTGCGCAAACACTATCTCACAGACATGCATTAGAGTGTAGCGGAACTTTGAGATTTCACGTATACCGTCTGCATGTTAAACACACATAACTATATCTATACCCAGTTCAAAACATTACCATCATGACTTAACAAACTTGTACACTAACTACATGGAGTTCGTACATTCCATACACTCTCGCATATAGGGTTTCCTCATCAACATAAAAAGGTGAACGGGAATATGATGAAACTGTCTTACTATAAAACACATACACGTAAATCTACACATTTCACATTAAATTGCTTTTGCAATCTCTCTAAAGCCAAACTAAATACAGCCAACTGCTTTCATTTCCCTTTGAATAACTATTTCCCCAGCATTTATATAGCACACAATTCTGCCAAACCATACTTCCATAGCGACAGTTAGTTCCTATATATCGGTTGAATAATCATTTCATACTCAAAGAATATATATTTCTTTACCTCGTAATTAGCAAAGGTTTTTCGCTTTTTGGCTTCAAAATATAGCACTTCAACCAGAATTCACAATTAAGGAGACAACGAGGAAGCAAAACTTAAGGCGATGACTCGATATGACAGAAATAGCACATTATCTTGCCTCGAGTCATACACTGTAGCATTTAAAAGATATATAGGTACGTTGAATAATTTGGTTCTAGTTATATTAATCTTCAAAAATATGGCAGTCACGCCTTGAACATATTTGATCATAGGTCTGTCCAATAATGGTTTCAAAATTTGGTTCAAGGTCTGTAATTCCGGGGGATGTGGTAAGTCGATTGCATCCAACTCTAGAAATCAACTGGTATTTATTTTATCGACCCCGAAAGCTTTAAGCGGAAGTTGCATAACACAATATTTGCTGTGTGGGCAGTATATTACGTGTATAAACATCTATGTACAGAATATATATTTTCGACATATCATATATGTAGTCATTTGGTGATTTGTCGTATTAGGTTTCTTGATACCTTGCACCGATTTCACTCGCTTTCTTTCACTCCCCTTCTCTCTCTCTCTCTCTCTCTCTCTCTCTCTCTCTCTCTCTCTCTCTCTCTCTCTCTCTCTCTCTCTCTCTCTCTCTCTCTCTCTCTCTCTCTCTCTCTCTGTCCCTCCCCTATCGATGAATGGTCGAAGGTACGTTCGAACTCGGCAGTATTTGAACCACTCAGAACATAAAGACGGAGGAAATGCCGCTAACCATTTTCCCGGCATGCTAACATTTCTGCCAGCTCACCGCCTGAGAGCTGTCCATAATGTTTGACCTGAAGTTATACAACGAGGACAACAACAAGACTATACTGCATCTAGTTCAAATTAGATCATACTGTGATGGAAACTAATCATAATGCGCAAAAATAATTCTGAAGTATGCATTCATTATTGAAACTTGTTTTATATAAAAATATAAATAAATTGAAAAATAAATATGTCGTCGACATTGTAGAAAATATAATTGATTTGAAGAAATGAAGTAATTTAAAGGAATAAGTGATGTGTCTCATTGAATACATGTTTCAGAGTGAAATTGCTGTAATATACGCATGCACATATACTCTCATATACACACACGCAATCACGCATACACACATGGAGATGCCTAAAGACACATACATACACACAGAGACGCGAACATGTCTATGTTTTATCAAAAATTTCTTCCTGTCAATCACTAGTTTTCATTCTTTTTCAAATAATCATCTCCACTGAGACAAATGTATTGAGATTGTTTAAAATAATAAGAATATTGAAAAAATATGACAAGAAATATGGTTTAGTATTGTCAATGACAACAGATAAAATATAAAATAAATCCAGTGATATGAATGATAATTAAATCTGATATTGTCATGGTTGAAGATCTTGCATTTTATATATTAATTCAAAACAACTATGTCCCCACCAACAAAGAAATAACGATTATAAAAATAGCAATTATACACCAACAGACAAAAATTATAATAAAAATATAATATCAGAATCAATAAATCTAGCTGGAAGTAGATTTTAAGATAAACTAATTTCTGTATATTTTTCTTTTTTCGTATAAATGCTAAATGTGATTTCAACTGCAAGTAATACACAGATTTCTGAATAAATATTATCGCAGCTGTATTTTAAATTGATATTGCATTTAAAAAGAAAAATATTCATGAATATGTATGTTTAATTATATAGGTATAATTATGGTTATCTTCGAGTAAGCTTTTAAATTATGCATATTTATGTAATTGACTATATCTGCCATGTCAATATACTCTACTGAATTCCCTGAAAAAAAAAAAGGCGTTCATATGTGTTTTGTATATACTGATGATTGCTTTAGGCGGAAGTTGCATAACACAGTATTTGCTGTGTGGGCAGTATATTACGTGTATAAACATCTATATACAGTATTTATATTTTCGACATATATATGTAGTCATTTGGTGATTTGTCGTATTAAGTTTCTCGATACCTTGCACTGATTTCCCTCGCTCTCTTTCATTTTCGCTCTCTCTCTCTCTCTCTTCCCCCATCGATGAATGCATATACTTATGCGTATGTATTTATATGTTTATGTATCTTCATGTATGTATGTATATATATATATATGTGTGTGTGTGTGTGTGTGTGTGTGTGTGTGTTTGTGTGGGTGTGTGCGTGTGTGTGCGCGCGCGCGCGTTTATATATGCATGTATGTGCGTGTGTTCAACTACGCATTTTGCTTTTCACTGTGCGTTGCTTGTTGTGTGTGGGGGAAGCAAATATAAATTTTATGTTTATTGAAATGATTGAAGAGATTATATAAATCTATGATTAGCTATTCGTGCATGTGAAGGATCTGATCAAACTTCAGTTCAATATAATATCTTGTATATCTACGTGTAAACTTACGTATTTATGCGAAAATAACTGTGGATGTATTTAAGTATTTTCTTACGTGAGGGAAATTGTACATATGTTCCCAAATAAACACATATGAATTCGAAAGAATCGCTAGAAAAAACTGCCCAAGGACGCCTACTGCATTAATAACGTAATAATAATGCTGTGAATAACGTACTTGTAGTAGTGTAAAAGGAGGTGTATTGGCAGAAGCGCAAGGTGTGTTGAATTTGTTCAGTAGTTGTAGGATTATATTAAATGCCCGGCTGTATTCGTTCCAATTCCAGGTATTCCTAGATCAAATCCCACTCAGATCAACTTTGGAATTTCGGCGTTGCTGGACAGATCCCAATCCTCAGTGGAGTTGTGTGGCAGAAATATGATGACGTGGCAAGGTATTGTGCAACATTGGATACAACGCTTTGCATTCTCGAAGCAATGGCTGCAAGGACAATGGTGATGAAGTATATGAGCAAACTTTTTACTTGGATAAACATCGGTAGAGTGGAGAAGGAAACCTTTTAAGCATAGGCATATAATAGCCTTTCTCAAAATATCTTGTCGTAGCCTTCACAAATATGTGCAGAAGCATGACTAACCTTGAGTGATAGACGCGATAATATAACATATAACACTAATTTTTATTTTTATTTATTATGTGTACAGCCATAATGACGAAACAAAAATGTTCGACATACATAGTTGTGATTGAAATGACAGCGGGGATAACCGAAAATTTCAATTTTTTTTAACACGGAAATCAGTAAAATGCAAGATTGGACCAGTTTCCATAGAATTGTAACTTTTCAGCAATACATAGATAGACAAACCAAACATTATACAAATGAATATTTCTTTTTTTTTATGTAAATGACCACCTGCAAATAAAATCATTAATAATGTCCTTCAATTCATTGTATGTTTACGTATGATTTTGGCCAGTATTTCACAGTAAAATACCTTGAGATTGTAAACTCCGTCTGCAGGTAATGTTCCAGTATAGGCCCATTTTAATTCCAAACAGTCATTTTTCCGCTAGCGATTCCCAATGTTTCTATTCCATGAATCCTGGCTGAATTAATGTACCCAGGACTCTTCGATTACTTCCAAAGCAAAGTTTAACTTCATCGTTGTAGAGTCCGAGTAAGCGTTGACAGATCTCCACACGATTACGCTTTGCCAAGACCTCTTCGTACCCATCTTGCACAGACATTAATGAAGTGAGGCTTGTCACGAAAGATTTCGTATTCAGAACAATAACTAATTTAAAGAGAACGTACTACCTCATCAATAGTCATTCGTTGGCTCGCTAGAGCTATATCGCGAGCTTGTCAAGTTTTTGCGTCAGTGGGAGAGGTTAATGGGTTCTTGCTCCCTCATCGGATTCCACATTTGTCCAGCTAGTTTTCAAATTCGCAATCCAGTCATACACATTTATTCGCGTTCAAGCGCTGTTCCCATATTGTACTAAAAGCTTTTTCGATGAATTTCAGTTTCTAATATACATCCAGACCAGACAAATAGGAACGCTGACCTCCGTTCGTACACACTACCAGAGGAGCAGGCATATTTGTTCAGTAACACAAGAAAGACAATTGAACCTATCATGGTTAAATATCAGATACATAAACACAAGAGTACCACCTTTTAGCATGCGAGCACTAAAGCTCAGGAGAAAGGGCGGATAATTTTATAACTTTCGACTTCCCCTCATATACGTATGCATGTATATGGCGTACACTTTGGTCTCTTATATGTAAGTACATGTATATATATATATATATATATATATATATATATAAATTTTGTACTACTCTCTTATTCTTTCATTCTCTCTTTCTTTCTATCAGCCCCTTCACATTTCGTTCTTTCCACTCTTCTCTCATTCGTTCCCCTCTCTCATATTTCTTGGCTTTCTCTTCATTCTCACCTTCCCTCCTCTTTCACTTCACTCTGTCCTTTTCTTTTTTCTCGTCCCTCCCTAATTATTCTGTCCCTCTGCCTCTACGCCTCTCCCCTCTCTCTCCACGTCACCAGTGGTCGGCCAAGCCTGACCTTTCTTTCTTGGTTCGACTACCATCCGTGCAATATCTATATTCCTCATCATGCCAGTCATCTCTTATGTGCCTGCCGTAAGGCTTCACTTCCACAGACGCCAGCTTAATTTAATTCGTCCTTAGTCGAAAGACACCCGTTGTTAATATTCTGTTATTTGCATTTGTATTTGTGTACCATTTCTCCGTTTTGTTTTTCCGTCCTTGTTTTCATATACATTCGCTGCTTTCTTCCAAGGAATCTAGTCCTTTTAGCTTAGTTTTTCTTTGGGGCTGGTCAAATTGGAGCAATCTCAGGTATAACCAGTCGAAATTGCAAAGATAATCTGGAACTCGACTGAGGAAAGAAAGCTTCGAATGACCCGGCCGTATATTTTCTTGTCCCTTTTTCTGTATTATCTGTCTGGATGTTTTGTTGCCCCTTTTTGTATCATCTAGCTGTCTGGATGTTTTGCGTTTTTGTCCCATACAAACTATATACGTCATATACATGCATGTATATATATATGTATATATGTATGTATATATATATATATATATATATATATATATAT
>NC_068982.1:39800901-39803046 GCF_001194135.2 Octopus bimaculoides | reverse complement strand
GAGAGAGAGAGAGAGAGAGAGAGAGAGAGAGAGAGAGAGAGAGAGAGTTCACAAAAAAAAAGACGAAGACATGTGGTGTAGACAACAAACAGATGCATTAGTATAACGCTCGGCAAGTGAAAAAGTTTTTAACGTTTTGAGCCTACGCTCCTCTACGAAAAGGAACAAGGATTGAACATAAAGAATATGTAGTGGCTAGCGATATATCATGGTGTAGGCCGGACAGAAAGGTCACACAATGCATTGCATATATAGATGATTAAACAGAGTTATCAGAGTTATAGTGTGTTCGTCGATTTTCTACTTATATAGAAAGTAACATCATTTTAGCTTTAAAGGTAAAATACGAGACGAACTTATTTTTTTAGTATGTTACAAAATTGATATGAAATTATAATTGTTCTATGTATGTAGATTATTTACAACTCTATATTTGTTTTTATAATGCACATTCCCATTGTTTGCATCTAAACAGTTGAAAATTGTATATGCAAAATTGTAGGGGACCCCAAAAACGTTTAGTACCGAGGCCCCACTATGACTAAATACGACACTTCATAGTAACTTGATTGTTATTAATTTTCTTAGTAATAATATGTAATACTCTATGACATCACCTATAATGTAAACCTTCTTTAGGTCAGCACTGTTCGGACAGGCGTATAACAAAATGTTTTATAGACTTTGATGACAGAAATAAGTTACGTAATTTAACTTTTCCCTATTTAAGGTGATGATAGGGTGAGGCGAACGCGTGTTATTTGTGAGAAAAATGACTTGCTATTTCTAGCGAATCAAACGAAGAAGCTGAACTTCTCTCGTTATCCAAATGTCTGGAATTTGTTTGAAATACGATGTCTCGTTATTAATTTCATTGTCCGAAAAAGATAGCATGTGACTGTCTTCCCAAGAAGCATAGTTTTACATGAAAGACGCGATATGTTACATGCATAATACAATTCAATTAGTAATATCGTTATGTGAGGAAATTAAAATTAAACAAAAGACATAATAGTAATAAACTAGTATAATATTCTGATAATGCGGCAATTAAACATACCTTTGAAAGAACTAATTAAAATTTATAGCTATCGATTTTGTCTATACATATACGGCAAATAAGAAAATTGAGAGGATACAACACGACATACATCAGCCGGTAGACATTTGAGTGTGTCCATATATTCCAAAGTTTTAGAAAGTATCAGAAGAAAACATACACATGTAGTAACTATGTGTTACACACACATGTGTTAATATTACAGAAAAGAGCAAAAGACCGGTTCCTTACGGCCGTTTCTGCCAAGAGGCAACGGAATCCTCCATGCCATATCTATCTCTTCAGTGTTCTGTAGGGATGATGGGCAAATAAAGTTTGGATGATGAGTGTGCCTCTAGGCTTCTTCGGAAGGTCTAAGTGGTTAGGAGAGCTAATACATATAATAAACAGTTAACAATAGGTACAGTGCATTTGTCATTATTAAAAAGGGCAGAAAAAGAATAGGAGCAAACATGAGGTAATGAGAGAAGTAAAACTTGCTAAAATGGATTAGGTATAGGAAGGGGCAATAAGCTACAAACTTCCCGTGATGTATTCCAGGATCCATGTTACTTCCTCCAATGTTTACATAGTAATACAGTGGAGGATTTGAAGGTATGGTTCGTGTTACGGAGGTGAAAGCTCATATGTAAAGTGCCAGCCAGTAGGTGCAACGTTGCAGATGGTATGGCATTGGATATGAATAATTGGGTACACGACCAACAGTATATTGGATAGGTACTATCTCTTAGTTGGTTGGTTTCCCAAACTCTAACTCTCACAGTAATATATATATATATATATACATACACGAGTGTTTGTGTGTGTGTGTGTGTGTGTGTGTGTGTGTATACACATATATATAATTTGTTTATATCTATTCATTATTCGTTTGTATAGGTAGTCAGTAAAAATTTAAAGCAAGCCTTTCTAGTATACGCATAAAACTCATTTTTATCAAAACCGAAAAGCAAATTAGACCTAGGTTGAATTTGAACTCAGAACGAAGAACACGCAAAGTATTTTGTCTGGCGTTCTAACGATCTAGCCTTTATCGCAAACTCAATATACTATTGATATTTGTTTATATATATATATATATATAT
>NC_068982.1:39799564-39800650 GCF_001194135.2 Octopus bimaculoides | reverse complement strand
TATGTATATATAAAGTTATAAATGACGAGAGAGATAGAACAATAAAATTTATTTACCCATGGAATTATTTTTATCTCACAACGATTCTTTCGCAACTTAAGACATGCAAAGTTAATTTAGTTTGTTATATATTAAAATAAATGAATCACTTACATGTCTATATTAATATAAAAAACTTCTAAATCAATGCAGATATTAAGCTAGCGCCTCAGGTGTGTGAAAACTCTGTGTTACATAATGAACTCTCGACGTACCAGAAAGCCAATATTTAAAAAAAAGAACTTTAATAGTTAGGAAAGACAATAAATAAGACAATTTTCAAACAAAGGGAGTTAAATTTTAGTAACATAATTAAAAAGTAACAAGTAGATAATATTGTATAAGAAAAGGTATGTAATAGATCGTAAAAAAAAAATAGAGAAAATAATAATAACTCCCTGAAACTAAATAAAAGTTTTTAGAAATAATGTTTACAAAATATGGGGATTAATATCAACAAGAGAAATATGAACAATATTAGATTAAAAAATTAGAAGTTTGAAGATATAAGTAAATATTTAAAGAAAAGAAACTTAAAAAGGATGCGAAACGAAAAGAATAAAATTCATAAAAATTTATAAGATGTGCATATATGTGCATGGGCAAAACGTTTATATGTGTGTGTGTGTGTGTGTGTGTGTGTGTGCGTGAGAGAGAGAGAGAGAGTGTGTGTGTGTGTGTGTGTGAGAGAGAGAGAGAGAGAGAGAAAGAAAGAGAGTATATGTATGTATGTGTGTGAGTGTACATGTGTACTTGTTCGTGCACATAAGTATATGCCATCTATATGATTAATTGAAGACGGCAAATAGCAAGATAAAAAGAGGGAGAAAGAAAAGGCGGAGAGACAAAAATAAGGACTGAGAAGCGTCCATGACGTGTGGTAAGAAGAACGTAATATCTATTATGTGGTTAAAATATCAGTTGAAGGTATCGATATAAAGAGAATTGGAAATACAATGTTTAGGAGAGGGGTGATGTTCGAGTTTTGAGGTTTAAAAAAGGCAGAAAGACGGCGAGAGAAGGAGAGAGGGAGAGAGGGATATATAG
>NC_068982.1:39797306-39798254 GCF_001194135.2 Octopus bimaculoides | reverse complement strand
CTCACACACACACATACAGACAGAGAATTTTATATATTCTTTTCTACTCTAGGCACAAGGCCCTAAATTTTCGGGGAGGGGGGGCAGTCGATTAGATCGACTCCAGTACTTAACTGGTACTTAATTTATCGACTCCGACAGGATGAAAGGCAAAGTCGACCTCCGCAGAATTAGAACACAGAACGTAAAGATAGACGAAATACCGTTAAACATTTCGCCCAGCGTGCTCACGTTTCTGTCAGTTCGCCGCCTTATCTTTTTTGGAATATTGTTTCTACTTATGACTGAAATGAGATAAATAGAGAGAGTGTGTGTGTGTGTGTGAGAGAGAGAGAGAGAGAGAGAGAGAGAGACAGAGAGAGATAGAGAGACGGGTAAATAAGAGACAACGAAGGAGGGAGAGATAAATCATATCTTTATGTTTGTGTGTATTCGCATGTTTATATATTCATTGCGCAAACACTAGAAATACTAAATCATAAACTTTATATTTTTTTTACACAGGTTATTAATATCAGTGGTTATTCATTATCGTAATAGACTAAATATTTGATGAGAAAATAATGTTGCAATGAACATGCTGAAATGATTAATTTTATTGAGGCGGTTTTTCATATAGTCACTACTGTTTATACCAATATCAATATTAGCATATATACTGCTTAAATTTTCATCCGTGATTTCATTAGAATTCTGCTGTAAATTCTTAATTTTAAATATGTTGTTTTCATTAATTTGAATATTGTGAGGGTATTTTCCTGATAATATTATCTTTTTCATATGTCGACATTTGCATTAAAAGGTCAACTTCCGGTGAACCGAATCAGCTATATTGGCATCGGTTTCATGTATATATATATATATGTGTGTGTGTGTGTGTGTGTGTGCGTGTGTGTGTGTGCGTGTGTGCGCGTGTGAATATATATATATATATATATATATGTATAT
>NC_068982.1:39794534-39797231 GCF_001194135.2 Octopus bimaculoides | reverse complement strand
TATATATATATATATATATATTTATATAGGTATATATATATATGCATATATGTATATATGTGTATGTATATATATATATGGGTAGATATAGATATACATACATATATATTTACATATAAAATACACGTGTGTGTATATATCTGTATACACCTATATATGCATATATATGTGTGTGCATGTGTTTGTGTGTGTGTGTGCGTGTGTGTGTGAGTGCGTGTGTGTGTGTGTGTGTATACATATTCCAAATATTTCTCTTCATATGAGTCGAATCGCCAAAGGCCTTGAGAAAATATTGTCTTTAGAACAGTCATTGAAATTATCAAAATTATCAAATGTCTATCAATTTAAATAGGATATGGAAATATTATTGAATATCAAAAATAAAAACAACGTCGATTTCTGCCGACGGGCATGAAACTTTAGAATTGAAACAATGGAAAACTGGAAGTTTACGACCGCTATCCTTACCAGAGGGACGTGAATTTAATTGTCAATCGAGGAACACGACTCGCATCTTCTCAATTCATACCAACTCGTGTATTCGGTTTACAAAGTACATACCGTTGTATGACAGACAAAAGTGAAAAATCGATGACTTAATTAAGCACAAAGCCACACATGTTAAGAGGAGAAAACGGAAATCATGAAATCACGCCTTTCACAAGTTCATTTGATGCACAGATGAAGGAATTGGTTTGTAACGTGGCTTGATTATCACATTTCTCAGTAGCCTTTACCAACGTAGGATATGAAATTGATATGAAATTGATATGAAATTTATGTTTTATTTATTTTTATATATCATTTCATTCTTCTGACGTCATCCCAGTTATATTCAACAATAGGAAAATGACCGAAATTTCTGTAAGAATATAAAGATCATAATTATGATCATGGAATATTAAGATCATAGTCATGATCATAGTCCGCATGGTCATCACATTCGTCGTCGTCGTCGTCAAAGATGTCGTCATCATCATAATTTGCATCATCGTCAACACCTCTTTAGGTTTCACATTTACTATGTGCTCCAACAAGCATAAACATGTTGCTGAAAATTTAGCGACAATTTGATCTGAGTAGACTAAGCCATATGCTTAGAATTGAAGTTGTATCACCGGAAATCAATATGCTATGATTTTAATAGTGCTATGTTTTTGTCGTTTGGTTTGCATACACGTATATGCGCACTCACACACACACAACAGAATACGCACACATGAGTAAACATTCACATTTCTACGTACACACACACGTACAGATATACTTACATACTTGCAAACATAGATGAACCTAGCCATACAACTAGTTCTCAGACAAATTAAAAGCAGACCTTGATGAGTGAGAGCATGACACTGACGAGGTCGCGATTATAACGGCGAAATGAGTTTGACAGAGAAAACTAACGAGCGAATGATTGTTCAATCAACTCATTAAACAAACTATTCGATAGTTAGTTTGTAAAAAAAAAGGTGGTATTGAACCAATGCGTGTGTTTATTTTCATTTTTATTCGCCTAATTACCCTCCCTACACACAGAAACATTTGTACATTTTTCCTAGCATGATATGCAACTATGTAAACGGGTTCGATTTCAATGCATGCCATTTTGACCGAGTGTCTTATCCTATAGCCTCAGCAACACTCAGAATTATGAAAATGAAAATGGTGACTTGGAAATTGATTGGAACCACGACTGAGAGACTAATTTTAATTCAAATCCAAATTGTGTCAAGATGATTCCACCTGTGAATTGCTCGTCTTTGGGATATTCAAACAATTGAAATGGAAATTCTAAAAGTTGCTCACTAAACTGATGGAACATTAGAAAATTCATTGCCGAAATCGAAGAAGGATTTTTGTTAAGTTAATCTAAAATAGAGTTCATATTCTTTTCTATTCTAGGTAAAAGGCCCTGAATTTTGGGGGACGAGTCCAGTTGATTATATCGACCGCAGTTCGCAACTGGTACTTAATTTATCGACCCCAAGGAGATAAGAGGTAAAGTCGACCACGGCGGAGTTTGAACTCCGAACGGAAACACAGACGAAATACCTCTGAACATTTCGCCTGGCGTGCTACAGTTTCAGCCATCTCGCAGCCTTAATAGAGTTCACATTGACAACCCGAGTGTTTTGAATACATAGGCATAAGTGAAGTATAACGAGATTTATTCGCTGTTATGAAAAATGATGGTGTCAGTATTCATTATTTGTGTATTTATGTCTATCTGTTAATGAGGGTTACTGAAAGGCTGAGTGCTGCTGTAAAGGAATGTATTACAATATACTTACATTCATTGATATACATATACATTTATACATACATACAGGCATACATACACACGCACATATATACACGCATATACATGTACATTTCTATCTATCTATCTATCTATCTACCTGCAGTCGTGGATTAAACAGAGACCTAGGCTCGGCGAATGGCACCGCGAGTGTCGCGTTGCTCTCAAGCTACTCTGCCGTCCGGGACCAATCTTGTGCAACTTTGATTCCACAAAAGCGTTCTATAGAGGATTAGTGGAGGGGAGGTGCGACGACGATCTCGGGAAGAATCTGGGCGTCGACGAGGAACACCTGACCCGCCTGTTCAGGACAACTTTCGGGCCGGGACCTATGGACAACCACCAGAGATCCCTGGCCTGGCAGTACTATCGAGAAGCATTACCCGTTCGGGATA
>NC_068982.1:39787484-39791570 GCF_001194135.2 Octopus bimaculoides | reverse complement strand
ATATATTATTATTATATATATATACACATATATAAATATATCTATGTATGTGTGTGTGTATGTATACATAGATATAGATATTTAAATACGGTTTGTTAATCACTTTTCATTTTCAGCTTACGATATATATATATATATATATATATATATATATATATATATCGCACACATATAGATACACGTACGCAACATTTGTATCGCATACACAAGCACACACCTACACATGCGCGCGTGTTTGTATGTATTAATACGTGCAGAGATTTCTTCGTATTATATTGTATAATTAGAATAAAGGTTTGAAAAGAAATAGTGTAGTATAGTTTTATTTATTTATTTTTTTGAGCCAAAGGTCAGAAATAATGAAAGACGATGTTATAGCGAAAGGAGTAGAAGTGGGTGTGTAGTAAGTAGCTTGCTTACCAACCACATGGTTCCGGGTTCAGTCCCACTGCGTGGCACATTGGGCAAGTGTCTTCTACTATAGCCTCGGGTCGACCAAAGCATTGTGAGTGGATTTGGTAGACGGAAACTGAAAGAAGCCCGTCGTATATATGTATAATATATATATATATATATATATATATATATATATATATATATATATATATATATATATATATATATATATATATATATACATATATATATATATGTATGTATGTATGAGTGTGTGTATGTTTGTGTGTCTGTGTTTGTCCCCCAACATCGCTTGACAACTGATGCTGGTGTGTTTACATCCTCGTAACTTTAGTTGTTCGACAAAAGAGACCGATAGAATAAGTACTAGGCTTACAAAAAATAAGTCCTGGGGTCGATTTCCTCGACTAATGGTGGTGCTCAAGCCTGGCCACAGTTAAATGACTGAAACAAGTAAATGAGTAAAAGAGTATATAGTTTTACCTTGCATTTCAATGTTTCGGGGTAAGAATTCCCTTATGCAAGAAATTTTCTTAAGAACCGTGTCTTGAACTGACTTGTCTGTTATGTGTTGTGTATATGAATGTTATTTAGCAAACGCATGATATCTTGCTTTTGTAGCACACACCACAGAACAGAGAAGTCATCTCACAACACAGTCTCTCCGAAGTTTTCCTGAATAAGTTGCCTTAAGCCCGAAATATTGAAGTACAATGTCTAAGTACAAACCAAGCGACTTGTATAATTTCTTATGATTTGCATTGTTTTGGTTTGGGGAGAAAAAAACTGGGAAGAAATATTTTTACTGGTTGGGAAATTCTGTTTTAGGAAACAACGGCTGATGTCATTAATTTTAATGAATCTCCACTGGAAAGAAAACTAAGGTATATATTGTTAAATGGTATGTATTGTGTTAGATGATGGAGAACGAGTGCAAGAGAGAAAACGGAATCAATGGAGATGGGAAAGGGATAAAACATTCAAATTCAAAGCAGATGGTGTAGGACAGAAATATTTCAAGCGTAAGTGAATAAATAGATAACAGTTTGGGCCTTTGTTTTTCTGTAGGAATATATGAACTCTGATTTGGCGTTTCTGTATGCAACATAAATAACCAGAAAATAGATTTTTTTTTAAATATCAAATATAATGTCGTTAAGCAATTTTAATATTTGAGCTTAAACATCGTAGCCAGTACAATCCTCAAATAGTAAAATCAGCTCTCATTGAAATCACATCTTATATACTTATAAATGAAATATCACATTAGATACCTGCAAATAGAACTTCTAAAGAAACCTGAACAGAATTATACAGCACATTAACCAAAATTCAGATCATAATTATTAGATTCCAGCCTATTCTTATTCCCACGCAACAAAAGCATTATAACGAAATCCAAATTTGGAATTGGCTTTAAGAAAAAGATGAAATGCATAAAACAGGGGAAACATAATAATAGTTACACCAGACGTAAAGATTAAAAAAGTAAAACATTATGACATAACTAATAGTCCTTCCAACTTAAAAGAAGAGAACGCACGCATATTGTTGGAAAATTCCTCTTCCAAGTAAATATACACTACACTAGAGTTTATCAGTTCTTTTTCTACAATGCTCCAGTTCGATTTCTATAAAAGAACAAAAGAAAAAGAAAAACGAAACAGAAATAAAAAAAGACAAACTACTGTGAACATAAATCATACACACACACACACACACACACACACACACACACACACACATACGTATATATATATATATATGTGTGTGTGTGTGTGTGTGTGTGTGTGTGTATACCAGTTATATATATTCTTTCTTTGAATCAGTTATCTTCATCAAGCGTGTGCTATGCAATCTCAAGTGAACATTTTTTTATTATTTATTCTTCTCACAAAATAATTTCATTATTGTTCTTGCCAGAAATGCTAAATTAGATAAAGTTTTGTGGTAAAATATTATTAAAGTAGTAAGCGCAATGAATGGATAAACAAATTGAACTATTTGTTTTATATGAAGACAAAGAATGACAAGTGATAAAAAAAGCAGTTTGACATTCCTAACATTGTTTCTATATACAAAATGATATTGTTGTTTTTGTTTGAAACTTACAGCATGATGTCTGGTATTTCAACAATCAGTTTGATTAGGGTTGACATATTTTCTCTTCTACTAACAATTTTCTTCCAACATTTGGTTTAAACTTTACTACAGCAAAAATAATATGTTTGTTTAAAGAGTATTAAATGTATTTACAATATAAAACAAAAATTATTTAGAGAAAAGGCACTTAATTTGACGTCTGTTTCATAGGTATAGTTCCACTGATCGTGTGAATCAAATATCAATTGCAACGGTTAGAACCGACAATCTTAAATGCAGGTGTTAAGAAAATATATGTTACACATTTTAGCACACAACGATGCAAGGCAGAATCGATAATTTTAAGTTCAGGTGTTAAGAAAATACCTTTTTGTGCAACCTGAGATTGCTGAAATAATTGAACATTTTAACACCACCACAATTTAGGCCAAATGTCGTTATTCAGTTAATCAAAAATCATCTTACGCTTTGCACGAGTGGCCTAGGTATGAATTTATTTGTCCCAACCCATCCTCATCGCATATTCCATCTGTGTATACACTTTCTAGAAAATCGGTTGAAAACTTTAAAAGTTATGGCAGAAAATAACATTCTTATGAGAATTTGTATTTAAATGTCCAATTGATTTTTGAAAAATCGATGCTGATTTAAAATTATCGATTTCTTTGAAATTTCAAATACGTAAGTGACTGCATGGACATAAGCCCTACACACGAGTCAAGTTTCATCAAGATCGGTTGGATAGTCTCGGAGGAGTTAAAGTAACAGATTCACAAACACACACACACACACACAAACGCACACCCAGTGGTGGATAAGAAAGCCTGACTTTAAGTAAGGTGAGGCCCATATAAGAATATTCCCTGTCTTCAAAGACTGTTATAAGATCCTGAACCTTCTATAAGAGTTAAGGTTCCTGCAAATCTGAAATCCAAAAGTATTCGCAAGTTAAGACAGTGGTACACTGATAGGTTAAACCTTTTATATAAGTAGTATTTTGTATAAATGTAGTTTGATTATCAGTATATCTATGGTTATGCATGAAATACTAAGAAATAAAATGCATTTACCTCTTTAATACCTGAAACGCTGAGGAATTAAATCAACGAATTGAAATAATAAGTTTAGCAAACGAAAACGATTCGTATTGAAATACAAAATTAGCAAATGCTAATGAGATTACCGTTAATAAGATGTCTTTTTATACCCATGAAACATTTTTCGTCGAATTTCGGAAATTTTCCTCAAATTGAAATCAATATTAATAGGTAAGACCGATTTAACGAAAAAATGACCAGAGATTGATAGCGAACCCGTGTCGTCATTTTTGTGCATGTGCGTAAAAAACTTCTTCATATCAACGCACTCATAGCGCATGTTCCATCTGTGTATAAAATCTCAAGGCAATTGGTTGAAAACTTTAAAGGTTATGGTAGAAAATAACATTCATATGAGAATTTGAATTGAAATGTTCTATTGATTTTTCAAAAATCAACGCTGATTAAAAATTACCGATTTCTTCGAAATTCCAAGTGCGTAAGTGACAGCATGGGCATAAGCCCCCCC
>NC_068982.1:39778198-39787170 GCF_001194135.2 Octopus bimaculoides | reverse complement strand
GTATTTGTGTGTGTGTGTATGTGTATGTGTGTGTGTGTGTATGTGTGTGTGTGTGTATGTGTGTGTGTGTGTGTGTGTGTGTGTGTGTGTGTGTGTGTGTGTGTGAAATGGTAAAATGTATATCCGTGAGTCTGATTGTCATGATAGGCTTGACATTGAATTCACCCATATAACCAAGCAAACATCCATACATTCTGTATTTTAAATCAGTCTTATTCATGTAATAGAAAGGAGACGATCAGGTATAGGATCGGTATATAGGAGTCTGTTGCTAATTGTAAATGATCAGGGAAGGGGGATAGAGAAACACATAAATCATGATATAATTTTTTTTAGATTCTAAACTCCTTAGACAGGTAGCACTCTACTTTACTACAACTTTAATTCCATAAAGTTTGATATTATTTGATGGTCTTCGTACACTTCCCCACTATTTTCAACCAATACCCACCGAATACCCCTAAATTTCCTTTTATAATGATCTAATGTTCTCATTCTTTTATTAAAATGTTACATAAGAAACAGCTGTAATAAGCTGACAATTATCGCATGTTATTGTTCATTTGATTATAATAGACGAAAGGAATTTACGACTTGTAGGACACCCTGGAGTATACCAACAAGGTGCTGCTCAAAGTAACGCCTAATTTGAACCAGCCCTTTAGGCGCTAACTACGCATAGGGTTGATTTTCCCCATCTGATATTTCGATTCTCACCAACCATAGACTGAAACAACAGACATTATCCAACCCTACGCAGTGCATACCTTTTCAAGTACCTGATTCTATCGAAATTGTCATCCTTATATATATGGTTATATGGTAAATGAAAGACAGAAAGTGGTATATACGAGGATTTTTATTAATCACGACAGTTGTTTCGACTCATCTAGCATCGATCCCACATGGGTGGGACACTTAGCAACTGGCTCAGGAGCATCAGGCTGTGCAGACGTGTCTCATCGGTCTCATCAGGTAATAAATAGATACTCGTTAAAAGAACACTTCCGCAATGTATCTTCTCATTTCATAGAAAGAAAAAAAACAACAAAACGGAGGAAACGTCTTCATTTATATCGGTCAAAAATAAGATCACACATGGAAAAAAGAAACGAACACGCGATGCTGCCAGAGAAGTATTAAAAATAATCATTAACAGATATGAATGTATGTATAAACGACCGCGCGCAAGCTGCATGACGCGTGTACACTCTCTCATAAAAACATCCATGAAAATGTAAACATACCCGCAGGTGTGGTTTGCTGCACACACGATCACAAAGTGAGTCAAATAACTACTTGGTGTTTATAAGAATAGGGAGATTAAAGCTATACTTAATTCATCCATACCTTAAAGTAGATTATGTTGACAGTTACCCAAGTTCATTCCCACTTCATTATGTAAAAGTACATTTATATGCATGTAGGCATCTTGACAGTCTTTCAGAAATTCTATTAATGATCTTCTCATTGGTCCACAGAATCCACAGGGATTACTCGGAGCAGAGTGTGCGTCTCCTGGAAACTATATTGTATGGTATGGTTTTCCGTGCCTTGCTATGGACCAAGTTATGTTATGCTTAATTTTATCTTCCTTCAGTCGCCACACAAAATCGGCCAAAGATGTTGAATGAGTCTTATTGATTCTCTGGAACCAGGCGGTATGGTTGCGATAACGTTTCTTAAATGAATCAGCCGTCTGCCCAATGTAGACATATATGTCTGGGTGCAAAGGTATACATAACTCTGTTTGTGTGTGTGTGTGTGTGTGTGTGTGTGTCTGTGTGTGTCTGCGTGTATGTGTGTGAGGGTGCATAGCCGAGTGGTTAGGGTGTTGCACTCGCAATAGTGAGATCGTGATGTCAATTCTTTGAGGGGGATGTGTGTTGTGTTCTTGAACAAAACACGTCATCTCATGTTGATCTGCTATCTCTTCGACATCTCACGTGTGGTATACCCTGCATCTGCTCAGGCAACGTCGATGTCAGGGAGGGAGTGTGCTAATGTGCAGCGCATATATTTTATCATTATCATCAAATCTTTGTGCTGGTTACACAACAAGAAATTGCAGAACCGCCTTTCTCGGACTAAAAAAGACTACCATCACGCGTGTGTGAGTATGTGTGTGTGAAAGTGTGTGCATGAGTGTGCGTGTAAATAATGTTTCTTTGGAATAAACTTTCAGTACATATCATAAGTCCTTTTTATGACAGTGTCGGAATTATAACAGTCGCATTGGTTTGTGCATATTAAATGACTTGTTCAACTTAATCTTACTGTTTCTATTGTTCAAGGAGAAGCAAATACATATAGATTATCCATTTATAACCAAGCAACATTTTTATGGTAGCTGCAATCTTGTTCATTCAGTAGTTCGACAGAAGTTAAATTCAACGAGACAACTAATAAAGAGATAGAAACCACGGTCGATCCGATAGTACTCTGCTTAGATTAAAACTGGACTACATTACAAACTCATTTCACAGAAGGATTTCGTGTCTTTTCAATTTATAAATATAAACTGACTGAAACGCTTAACTCTAATTCTACATTTGCTGAATAGAAATTCCAGTTTTGAAGTGGTAATCATCATTTTTACAAAAGGTTCCTAGTAATACTATGAACACTTTTATCTTCAAAGAGTATTTCAAATTTGATTAATATTTACTAGATTTGTATTAAGAGGTCTTTGTGTTCTGCAAGAAAATCAACATGTGAGAAAGTAAAAGGAATTATAGCCATTATATTATACATGATATCACGTTGTTATATGCACGAAATGTACAAACAAAAAAAAAAAATTGAAGAGATTATATTTCTGTGTAAGAAACCACTCTAATTTGAAAGGATTTAACTTAAGAGAATTTTCTGTTGAATTTCTACTATACTTTTATTCTGATAAAATGCTAGCATGCATTTAGAAACTTTATATACTCTCTTTGATATCTGTCTATTTCTCTCTCTTTCTCTCTCTCGCAGTCTCTCTCTCGCAGTCTCTCTCTCGCAGTCTCTCTCTCCACACACACATATATGTGAACATATATATTTTTAAATATCTAATTATAAAATAAAATTATACCAGCGCCTATACGCTAAAAGTAGATGTCAAATACCTACAATCCACTCTAAATTAGCTCTCTATTTATAACCCAAGGTCAGATGCGAGGTAATGGGCAAAAAGATTTTTAAAATTTCGGATAATCCTATATTTTAAGATTTCATGCTCTGCAATAGAAATTGCTTTGCAATCCTTAGTAGAAATACACCGATAAACATCTAAACAACATGTACATATACATATATACATAGATACGTACATACATACATACATATATATATATATATATGTATATATATGTGTGTGTGTGTGTGTGTGTGTGTGTGTGTGTGTATGTGTGTGTGTGCGTGTGCGTGTGTGTATACTTGATATATAAGGGTAAAGAAATATTTCCACGATAATTAAGCATTCAACTGATAGTACCTCTTTGAATTCCAATACTTAATTGTAAAGCTGGAAGAAAGCTGAATACTCATACAATATCTGCAATAACCACTGTTCAGATTAGCACATTTAGAATAAAAAGAAGAAAAACCATGTATTTAACAAATAATTCGTGTTATAATTATCTTATGCAGCCGTTTCAATGGCATAAAGAATTATTATGTAAATAATTCGGTAAGTATAGTACACAGTTAATTTAATATGTGATGTTACTCATATCGTCGGGAGCTTTTTTTTTAAAAAAATAATAAACTGATTGGAAACGGAATTAACAACCTATTTCCTTTCCCATGCTCATCTTCAACATGCATGCATTGTAAACAAAATAAAAAGATAACAAATATCTTGTGAGGTTAGCTTTTCAGCATTGCTTTATGTTAGCTACAGGTTACATATTATTTAGGGAAGACTAATTTTCATCTGTCTAATGTTCATAACGGAAATAATTGAATTATACAAAAGTTAATAAACTTTTAGACATTCCCTGTGAGTATTTTTTTTACGTAAAAAAAAAAAATCTTTGTTATAATCTAATAACACTTTTTATGTTACGGAAATACAAAGGATACGACCAGGAAGAAAGAAAATAACGGAACTGCTCCATTTCTTCCTTATTTTTATTTTGACACAGCATACCACATGGTATAATTAATATGGTACCAGCATCAATTCTAGTTTTTTATACCAATCCACCTTTCTAGAATCAAATGAAAGACACTTTATTGGCTGTAGCTTTTTGTCTGGGAAGTGGTGTTTGACCTGTTACCGACATCAGTTGAATGGTGTGTGTTGCGCCTGATGTTTGAGAATATGCGTATGTACCTACTTTGTGCGTACGTGTTATGTGTGTTTATGAGCTTGCGACATCAGTTCGTTGGTATTTGATGAGTACGTATGCGCTTATATGCGTGATATCGTATATGCTGTGTTTACGTGTGTGTATGCGTGTATGTAATGTGTGTCAGGCGCGTGTGCATATGCAGTTGAATGTGTATACATACGTGTGTATTATTTCTCCCTGTCTGTATATCTGTGCCTGGTGTATGTACGCGTGCTTTTAACATGTGTGTGCTGATTTTTCTATTCGGAGTGTTACTGCCGATTAGAAGAGTATGTGTGTATATATCTCGTGTATACGTGTGTGCGTGTGCGTGTATACGTCTGATTACAGATCCCTGTTTTGGGAACATGTGCGTGCGCGTGTGTACGTGTATATATATATATACACACACATAACACACATATATAGTTGAAATTTACAAAAATACAAAAGACGAAGACAGGTGTGTAAACAACAAACAGCTGTTTTAGTTTAACTCCCGAGAAGGTGAGACAGTCTTTTATGTTTCGAGCCTACGCTCTTTAACAGAAAGGAACACTAGAAAATAAACAGAGAGAGAATAAAAAAGCTTTAGTGGTTAGCGGTCGATCATGGCGATAAACAAACATAAGTTTGTTTTTGAAGCATTGAAATGTATGGTAGAACAAGTAGAAAGATATATTTTTTTTCAACTCGTAAATACTGAACTTTATATATAAGGGATAAAATCCTTTTAAGAGCAGAAGAATTTGCCAGCAACCAGCCGTAATGATCGAACTCACACCCTCCAATATCCAGATTACATATGATGTAATCTATGACTTCTAGCGTTTCTGGATGACTTTATAACTTCGAAAATTGGAGAAGAATTTGTCGTTCGGCAGTTTAGCTTAAAGGGTAGACTCCAATATCCTTCCAACGAATATTGAAGGGTTGTCAGTTCGATACTCATGGCTAGTAGCCGGCAACTTTTTTTTCTGCACTTAAAAAGGATTTTATCCTTTATATGTACTATTATATTTAAACTTCATAAAATTTTTACAAAAGGGATTTAAGGGCCGTCCGTTTATGCATTGCTCTCTGAAAAGTTTCAAACAAGAATCTTCCTGTTATTATCTACATATACTCGTGTTCCATTACTCATGTTTGTTGTAGCAGGCCTATATGATAGATATATAGAAATAAATATATGTATACACACACACACACACACACACACACACACACACATATACACACACACACACACACGTACACACGCACACACATGTATATGTATATTTAGCGTCAATGCTTAAACCAATACGCAGACATATATGAACACATGTCATGTATGCGTTCTTCTGCTTGGGTAGAATAAAGAGTGAGGGAATTTTGGCATCATTTGCATCCCTCTTCAACGGTAGGATCCTACACCAATTTCTCTCTGCAGAGGGACACGCAGCTAATGGATTTATAAGCTCACCAAATATCAGTGAATTGTACATTCCGTTATGTTTTTCACAAAATCATAGTTTAATGATAAAATATTTCGGTGTTGGTAGAAAAATACTGTTTCTGAAATAATCCCACTTAAAATAGAATTCAATTTGTGTTATACAGAAACAATAAATAAATTTAGAACGAAATGAATTTTTGTTCATGGAATCCATGAAACTGCTAATTGTGTTTATAAATATACTATGTCATACCTGGATAAGGGAACATGTATGAAATCGTTACTTAGAAATTTATAATTTTTATTATTATACTTATTGTTTCCTCAAAAATTATGCATGCAATTTCTGCTCGACACAACAATTATGGGTTGCAAGTAAATAATGGATACGTATCTGAATTATATGCAACATTACAGAATAACGATAATAAAATTATTTTAAATTCATCTGAAGTGTCCTATAGAAGGGAGTAGGGAGTAGCAAAACATTTTAAAAGTGATAGTTATGAAATGAATGTCGCTATTTTCAGGATTTCTACTTCGTTTGATTTAAGCCTTGCGAATGAAAGAAGGTTGACGGAATCTATGTGGAAGCCCGGCGATTGAACTGCAACTGCACTTGGTCATTCCGTTTAATGAACCTGTGGCGTTTAGGTTATCCTTCATAACACAACCTAAACGCATGCTTTATGACCAGGTACCCGATTTATTTGACTCAATATCACAAGGCTGGCATAAATATCATGAGCATTTCCTTGCATCTCTGATGAATTTATTTTAAAAACCTCTCCACGACTCTACTTATGCATAGAAAAACATGAGAATTAGCGTCCTTTTTTGGGGGGAATTGAGGAAATTATATAATAATTCATTAAATTCATGATAAAATCATTGACATTTCGCACTTTAGGTTTTATATTTTCGTAATGATCCTACAAAACCGATCGCGATGCAGACACACAAGATTTTAGAGGTAGACTGTTGTTGAACATTTGATATTTTCAAAAATTCCAGTGACTCATACTCAGGTTAATGTTCACTATTATAAGGGAATTATATAAAAGAAATTAACAGCATACACCTAGTTATGTAACATTAGGATACGAAGAACTTTGTTTTTAGTATATTATATACAATTCTACGTTCTGAATTCAAATTCCACTGAGGTCGACCATGTCTTTTTATCCTTTCGGGGTCGATAACTTAAGTACCTGCGTACTTGGGTCGATCTAATCGACTGGCCCTCTTCCTTAAAATTTCGGGCCTTGTGCCTAGAGTAGAAAGAAAAAAGTATGTTATATACAATGAAGTTTTTGTACAAAACTCATCATTATCATAAATATCTCTTAGCTGATGCTTTCATAGTCAACCGTCGTCACTGGTCTCTGGTCTCCGTCACGCGTAGCAGGTTCACTGTGTTATGACTTGTCCAATCCTTGATGTTGTCAGGATTTTCTCTGTCTGCCTCTCTTTCACCCTCACTTAACAGTACCCTGAAGAATAGTTCTGTACTGGAAGTTAAGGGGAGATACGTGACCGTACTAGGCAAGCTTTTATCTTCTTTACCTGCCCATGGAGTGAATCCTGTCAGTCAGCGTATTTGTTGACTTACTGTCTGACAAAGCTTTTAGTTTTGTGCTTCGTGTACAAGATATGTAATAACCTGAAGCATTTTCACTCAAATGCCTGGATATTCTTTTCTCCATATCAGCTATCAGCTCTCACAGAAGATCGAAGTCATCAGGGGCGTGTACACTTTGAGTCTTGCTGGAAAACTAATGGAATTGCTTCTCCATATGTTGTTCAGCTTCGTCACGGCAGCAGAGATTAAGCTCAGTTTTCTTATCACCCTTTGAGATCTGCCATTCTTGGTGAAAGTGTATCCTAGGTACTTGAAAGTGTCCACTTCTCTCTATTTAGCATGATGTTGGTTGTTATGTTTTGGTTGTTACTATCAAACAGGAAAAGGGGAGTGGGAGTTAATATAAATGTGGACATTGCAATTTAACTAAATTAGTTATGTTACATTTATTCGGCCTTGGGTCTATCATGACTGAGAAAAAATTTGATTAATAATTTTCCAGCTCTGACCATTACGCCGCTTTTTAACATATCGTTGACTACATTATCTATAACGTCCCGTCTTCTTTATAAAGTTGGGTTTTGACTAAGTCAAGTGACTGTGTAATAGGTTATTCTTTGAGTATGCTACATAACTGACGGTTATGCACTCCACGGTAGATCTAAGATTTATCTAATATACAGAATTCCGAATAATGGATGAACAAAATTATCTTTTACTAAAATTCTTATCCCAAATAATTAAGTACATGATGCGCTACATCGAACATAATCTTTATTCATACAATTTCCACATATGCTCGACATCCCTATAATTGCATGGTTTATATGCAACACTAGCTTTACCCCTTCCAAGGGCTCATTAGATAACTGAACAATGAATATCCCCTAGAAAGAGCTAAACTAATATCACAATATGTAAGGGATAACTTCATGTTAAAAATATTGATATAATTGTGCGAAATTTAAGAACAAGATAACAAAATAATTGTCTAGTAAAATAGGTAAATGTAAATATTTTACGAGACAATTAGACGATAGTTTACTCGGAGAAGCGATTCATATCTCCAAATCGAAGTTTCTGATAGGCCTTATGTAAAATTAGCTGGAGAAAGTAGTCAACGAGTCTTGGCTCGAATCACATGATTTTTTTATTAATTAACATAAATAAAGAGATTTATTCCTAGTTAAATGTCTGTTCAAACATTAGTAATAAAAATAATGATAAGATGAACCTGTCAGTAAAATTATACCAAAGAGAACATGTAAAATTATATTTCTTATTGAAATATGATTGCAAAATTTCTTATTTCATTGAAATTTATTATCAAAAGGTGGGAACATTTTTTCAATTTAATGTAGATTCAATATCTTTACACAACTAAAAAATTTTGGAACAAGTTACTAATATTTCATGTTTCAAAACATGAAAGAATTATTTCATGAAATAGTTTTATTAACGGAAATATACATTCCTTTGAAATTATGCGTTTTTTTTTTGATTTTTTTTGCTTTTTTTATTTTGATAGCTGACAGCCTGAAAGTCTATGAAAGTGATGTAAAAATAATATCACACAAAATTACATACATACGTAGATACACACACACACACACACACACACACACACACA
>NC_068982.1:39776111-39777755 GCF_001194135.2 Octopus bimaculoides | reverse complement strand
GTGTGTGTGTGTGTGTGTGTGTGTGTGTGTGTGTGTGTGTGTGTGCGCGCGTGCGTGCGTGTGCGTGCATGTGTGTGTGCGTACATGTGTGTATGTGTGCACGTGTGACATAGAGAAAGAGAGAGAGAGAGAGAGAGAGAGACATGCAGACAGAGAGAGCGTATATATGCGTATGTATGAATAAAAAGAGTGAATGGCCATCAGTAGAAAGAGTGTGGTGGAATAAATCTTTGTAAGACAAGAATCTCAGTGAATATCAAAAGGTTTTTTTTTTCTCAAGTGGTGTCAATGGGTTATTTGAAAGAAAATAGCTACGCACTCTAAAGATAATAGATAGTTCTAGTCCATGTCATGGGACAAAACAGACAAGCTTACAATAAAATGAAAAGACAGGAGTTAGGTTTCATATACATTTATAGATGTATTATATTGTGTTTCATTAATGAATGTCCTCTATTTGTTTTGTAATTGGTATTTTTAATTTTATTCTTTATTTTTTGTTTTACTACAACAATATTTATACTTTTAGTGTTCGTATCTTGTGTGGCCTTAACTCATGAACTAAACAATAAAGAAAAAACATATTTCTGCTAAGGCATATAGAAGAGAGGAAATTCAAAGAGATCCGGTAGTCCCTTAAGAGCAATCTACCCGATGATGTACAGTTGTTGAATTATATTTATCTATATAATTATTCATAAAATAATTTTATGTAATGATATGAGAATGAAAATGTAGTAAGTTAAAACTCGTCGAACGGCACAGAAACAAATGCAGCAATTTTTAATTAAAACCTGTTTTCCATCTGACACAAATTTATACACACACACACACACACACGCGCACACACACACACACGCACACACACACACACACGCACACACACACACACACACACACACGAGTGCATACATAGCAAACATATATAGATAGAGAGATAGACAGAAAGACAGACAGACATATTGATAAATAGATAGATATATAGATACATACATACATGCATACATACATAGATGAAATAAGGTAGCAGATGCGTGAAGACGAAAATATTTTGGACAAAAATTATTTTACAGACGGTATCACTCAGCCAATTCCTCTTCCTTTCCTTTCTTCATGAGATAGTGAAAACTAATCCAAACGTCAGCCGATCAGCTATTATACCCGTCTCAAGTGTATAATTGTTTATTTACAAATCATCTGATCAATCAAAAACTGGCTGTCGTTCACACTAAAGTACCAAAAATGATATTGTGTACAAGATATAATTCGGAACAATAGATTGGTGATACATTTCTGTTAACGATGTAGTCGTTTGTTACTTCTGCAGTTAGTATTCGGTTGCTCAGATAGTGAATACTTTTCATATTGATGCCCAAGGAATCCCTTTTGTGCAAGCGAAAGTTAAGGAGGAAAACGCTGAAAGAAAATATTTTGATAGTATTTATCATATCGGAAATTCAAATGTATGATTAAGATTCTGTTATGTTTAGCAGAAATATTATTGATATGGAAAGTGGAAGAATACGATGTCATGTAGAATAATTACTTCGGAAGTATGGTCAACATTATTCGGCATGCAATCGTGTCAAAATATTTACTCAGTGTGGAAACATTTTGGCACATATTAGAAATGACGCCAACATA
>NC_068982.1:39775553-39776101 GCF_001194135.2 Octopus bimaculoides | reverse complement strand
ATATATATATATATATATTCATGTATATATAGATATATATGGATATATGGATATGTAAGTGTAATTGTATGTGATTCTATATGCATACACAATAGACCTTCTTCACACAGACACATTAAAAGAAATATGTCCCTTACGCTATTGCATGACAACAGAAAATCTGCTTATAACCTCGAAGGACCGATATCATGTGTGGTGTTATAACTTATACTATGACAAAAGATATAAATTCTACTCAAGTAACCTACAATTCTAAGATAATATGAACGTGATGAATATAATACTAGCATCCACGGTGCCAAGTATAATACATCAATTGTTTCAGTTCGGAAGTGATTTAGACAGGATACTGCAATGTTTATTGGGAAATATATATAAAGTTTCCTATTATATTTCAAAATTCTCTCAGTCAGCCTGCGTATCTGTCTGTCTGCCTGTCTGTCTGCCTGTCTGTCTGTCTGTCTGTCTGTCTGCCTGTCTCTGTCTCTGTCTCTCTCTCTCTCTCTCTCTCTCTCTCTCTCTCTCTGTATATATATATATATATATAT
>NC_068982.1:39774452-39774735 GCF_001194135.2 Octopus bimaculoides | reverse complement strand
ATATATATTTATTTATTTATTTATTTATTTATGGGTTTCAGCCAAGTGGCTGTGGTCATGCTAGAGCACCACCGTGATTTTCTGTCTTTATGCTTTGCTCTCTTCACGTTCCTTGCATGGCTCTTCTCCTGCACCTGATATAGTCCAATCAAGATTTTTGATGGCACATCTGGTGCACAAGAGAATTTGACATCTCTGCCCTAAACTGTGTCTCATTTCGAGCCATTGGTTCGTCTAGTATCGTGGAGAGGAAAGCGTCGAGTTTTGTCTTGAAGACCTCCAC
>NC_068982.1:39773528-39774442 GCF_001194135.2 Octopus bimaculoides | reverse complement strand
GGTTCGTCTAGTATCGTGGAGAGGAAAGCGTCGAGTTTTGTCTTGAAGACCTCCACATCCGTGTCTTGCAGGTCTCTCAAATGTTTTGGTAGGGCATTGAAGAGATGAGGTCCTCTGAAACCGAGGTTGCTCTAGTATCTCCTTCTTATGTGAGATGCAGTGGACGGCACCTTTGGCACCATGCAGTGGCGACCCGTGCGGGAATTCCTGTAGTACTTGATGCCAAAGTATGGCACCAGTCCTTCCAGTATTTTCCATATGTATATTATTACATATCTCTCCCGCCTGCGTTCCAGGGAGTAGAGACCTAGTGCCTTCAGTCGCTCCCTGTAGTTCATCTGCTGGACTGTGGGGATCTTTCTTGTATAGTGCCGCTGAATTGCCTCGAGTTGTGCTGTCCGTTTCACACTGTGTGGTGACCACAACTGAGAGCAATAGTCTAGGCGGCTCAGGACAAATGTCTTCCATAGAGTCAACATGACTTTTTGATCCCTTGTACGGAATGTCTTCAGTATCCACCGCGCCAGCTGTCTGCACTTTGCTGTCAACTTGACAATGTGCATGTGAAAGGATGCATCACTACACATGTTGATGCCCAGGTCTCTCACTGCTTGTAGTTCTGGGATTGCAGTACCTCCGGGTCCTGTGTATGCCAGTTGGGAGGCACTTGTGGCCTTGTAGCGCAGTACTTGAAATGTTTCCGCATTGAACTGCATATTATTTTGCTCTGCCCACTCATATATTGCATTTAGGTCATTCTGTAGGCTTACAATATCATCAGGATTCTTTATTGCCTGAGATAGTTTGTGTCATCAGCGTAGCTAGTGACAGTGGCTCTCCGAGTGACATATATATATATATATATGTATATATATATATACAAACACACACACATATATATATGTATATATATA
>NC_068982.1:39758630-39773054 GCF_001194135.2 Octopus bimaculoides | reverse complement strand
ATATATATATATATATATATATATATACATACATAATCAACACAAATAAATAAACAATTCCAGGAAATGGATCAAAATTGAAAAAACAAGAAAAGCAACGAACGTGGGGACATGCACAAGAAATATAATAGGTTGACGCTCGGTAAAAGGATCGGTAAAAACAGAGAGTTTGAGATTTCGAGAACAGCTCTTCGTCGGAGAGGTGAAAGGGAAACGTGAAAAGAAGAAATTGTCAACGAACCACGTTATATTATGATATAATATAATACATATATTTTTGTGTATGGGCCTGTATACAGTGGATACGGAGAAAGAAAGACGCCCAGAGACGAAATATCCGTAAAAAGTGGGTTTTGTGCATGTCTGATCTAATGATCCTCTTTCCTGAATCATCTATATTAACTTGAGAAAATGTTTTTGAATTTCTTGAAATTAACAGTCCTTGTCATTGCATATCGCTCACTATCACCACAAGGTATTTTGTTTTCTTTCTTCATTTGATCAGAAGATTTCGATTAATTAAAAATTTTTGTATATGATATTCAATGCCTCACTCTTTCACATAATTACACACAGAACGACAAGTACATAAACAACAGACATACGCACACTCAAATTCAAAGACATTCTCTCTTTCACACAACATTAGTATTTTATACGAAAACAATAGGAATTCCATAACAATCGTTATTTAGCTTCTAAATAATTTTTCAATATCTATTGTCTTGTTGCTTATCTTAGGTTTCCCTGGCTTTAGAATAGGAGATAATTTTGCCGGTAGGTATAATGTCCTTCTGTCGCAGATAAGTTTTTCTACAAACAGATTTGAAGACATAAAAGCAAGTCGCCTAAAGCATTTTTGTTTTCAAATTGAGACTGCTGTGGTTTGTTGAAGAGATAAACACCATACAATTAAGTGGTACGTTGTCCTTGTTTAGCCCCAAGTCAAACAACTTCATCTACCGAGAAATTACTATCACGTCTTTGTTTAAATCATAGTGTATTTAGAACCACAATACCGAATATCGCTTTTCCTCTGCAAGATTTCGACTTTGATTTCAATAAGATGTCGCTTTATATCTAGCCGTTCGATTGACTGTGAAAAGATTTGATTATTGTCACACTTGAGATCGCGGTTAAAGTTAAGTGAGTTGTAATATTAGGTCGTCAGGTATGAAATTTGTAGAAAGGTATATGGTAAACTTTGACAGCTGTTCATCTTGCGCCATTATATTTTGACAATCTTCATTTTATTGTCAGAAAGCTGACACATCTATTTCTTTATTCTAAATCATTTTGCGCTTTATGAGGTATTTATAAATCGTATTTTGCTATTTTTGATTAGAGATAGATAAGTCGAAAATTCATAGTTTTGAAATATGAGTGCTTTCTTGGAAATACAGTATCACAGACAGCTCGAAATATTAACGAAGTATTTCATTCTAATGTTATTACACAGCAGAGAGTATCAAATTGGTTTGCAAAATTACGTTCTGGTAACTTTGACCTCACAAATGACCAACTCGGTCCACCAGAAACAAAGGTGTCAAACTGAAAGCCACTATCGAGTCAGATCCATCTCAAAGTGCCCGTGCATTATCGTTGTTGTTTGGTGCTAGCAAGCAAACAGTATCGACTCATCTAGTTCAAATCGGTAAAGTGAAAAAGTTGGATAAGTGCGTTCCACATGAACTGAATGAAAATCAGAAACAGCAACGTTTGGAAGCCTGCATTATGCTACTTTCTCGTCACAAAAATGAATCAATTTTGAATCGAATTGTAACATGTGATGAGAAATGGATTAATACAACAACCATAAATGTTCATCGCAATGGCTGGACAAAGACAAGCCACCAAAACAGGCCAAAAGCAAAATTCATCAAAAGAAGCTGATGGTGTGTGTTTGGTGGTCTGGCGCAGGTGTGATCCCTTACGATTTCATTAAACCTGGCTCATCAATCACAGCTGAAGTATACTGCACCCAAGTGGATCAAATGATGCAGAAACTTACAAAATAAGGAGCCTAGATTAGGCAACAGATCCACTCCTATTTTATTGCAAGACAACGCCAGACCACACATGGCAAAAATGACATTGACAAACTATAGGATTTGGAGTTGGAAGTTCTCCATCATCCACTATACTCACCTGATATTGCCCCCACTGACTAGCACCTCTTTCAGAATTTGGATAACTTTTTGATAGGAAAGAAATTAATTTTAACGATGCTGTGAAACAGGCCTTTCAAAATTTTATTGACTCTAGATTGCCAGGCTTTTACAGTGCCGGGCTGGAAAAGCTACTGCTGAAATGGCAAAAGTGTTTTTACAATATGGATGCAAACTTTGATGAATAAAACTATTCCTTCTATTTATAAAACATTAGCAAACATTTTTTCTTTTCTACAAATTTCATTCTTGGCGACCTAATACCTACTGGAAGGTGGATATTGACGTGACTCGGATAGGGAACACTTGCGGTGGGCTGACAGGATATAGAACATTGAAAACACATCTCGTCCGGTGTGTAATACTGCTGAGAAGGTGCCATTTGAAGCTGTCAATAACATGTACAGATTACCTTTATGGGACGATATTGACTGTTAATACATGGATCCCCTAAAATAGAACTTAAAGGCCGGATATCAATTTTGTACCTTAAAATAAAACATGAGGAGAAACACCTTCAAGCTATGATTTAGTGAACTGACATAGTGGTATCACGTGAAGTTTGATGTAAATAAATTATCTATCAAATTTACCGATCGTCTCAAACAAAAATGTATTGTTAAAACATTATGGCGCAAAATATCGCTCAGGTGTTTTCTATGCTTATATTAAAATAAAATTAATATCTTAAAATCTCATAGTTGTGAATGAAATAGTATGTTATCGTTTACAGCAAGTTTAATGCAAATTGATTATTTTATTAAGAAAGCTAGGGGCTTCATTTAAACTGGCTCCTCTCAGTACGTCAGAAGAAAGAATAAAAATAAAGGAATATATAGGTTCTATGCGCTGTACATTAATGTTCTAATGGTACAAAATATGCCATAATTACAAATTGGTGACTTAAATATGACAACATAATCATATTAAAATATGAGTCTTATGAAGTTTTATCAATGACTATAAAATATATAAAAGTGGTGTACAATATAAGTATGTATAAGATCAATGCTAGATAACACTCACTATATAATATACCATATAATAAATATAACTTCATTACGTCTCCATAGAAAAATGTTCCACATTCAATCATAATGATATAATTGTATGAATATATAATTAAATAAATAAATAAGCAAAAAATGAGGTGGCGCCATATTTCATTTTTATTTCAACTGTCTTTAATAAAATGAATCAACAAAGTGTCAGACGATATGAAAAATACACGATGTTTCGCACGTCATCTCACTGAGCTACATGATATTAACCATCAAGATACGGCAAATATCCTAGTCTATCGTCTGAATGCCCATGATCATGATCGGAGATTTTGAGACTGGTAGCAAGAAATTATCCTTAAAACGAGGAGTATGCTTCGAATGCTTCCAACAGAATAGACTCCAGAAAGGGGTCAGTTCGGACAATACATTCTGTTCTATCTGTTAAGATTTAAATTATGCTTGATCAATTGACTGTCATTCAGAAGACGTTAATGTTCTAAGCCTCCTTTGGTCAAAGTTGACCATACAGCAGCATATTAATGGGTAGGCTGAGGCAAGATTAAGATTTTTTTGAGAAAGACTAACAGTTGCCACTACATGTAAAGCTCCCCTCTTCAACCCCTTCACGCTATCAAAAATTTTTCAGTGTCGAAAAGCTGTATCGTCGCAAGTCGTTGGCTGATACAGCATCGTACAAGTGTCGTTTCAAACGCTATTCTCATATTGCGATGAATCGGAAAAAATACATGTCGGAAACTTGCCCGACCTCCTAACAATTTCCTTGGTTCTGATATCCTATTTATCGACTCCGACAGAATCGAAGTCAAATTTGTTATTAGCAGAATTCGAACTCAGAGCGCAGATAGAACAAATACTGCGAATCATTCTATCCAATACTAACAAATCTACCAGTATGCTGCGATAAATGCATTCAACCACTCCTATGCGCCATTATAGAAGCATTCACACTGTGAAACTACATAAATTTATTTTGTCGCCAACACATTGACGTAAACTAAATATAAATGACTGATTTCAGAAATAATTATTGTTTTAACATCATGAGAATAGATTTATCTTAGTGACATAAAATAAAACAATGGAACGGACATTTTTATACTTAAATGTTTTCATTGAATAGTTTTCATTAAATGGTTTTCATTTAAAATCCTGTTCTCATTTAATTTCCTAAATCAAATCTTTAAAAAAATATACCATCCTCTAAACAGAAAAAAATACTGCAACATCGATTCTTAATTGTTTTGCTAGAATATTATATTTTTTGTATTTAGAAGGGCGGTAGTAGGAAAGGATGAAATAGTATATGGTATATATTTACATCCACAAATATTGTGAGTAAAAACGGCACCAGAGAAGATTGCATTTCATGATACCAGTACTGATCGAATAAGTGTCAATATAAGGAATTTGTATTATTTTTTGGACTTTAAATTAAAAGACATCCAAGGCATTAAATTCAATCGTGCCGCACTCAGACGCAAGGTATATAAAATTTATGTATCTGAAAATTAACTTCCCTCGGACCTTTCTTATAACGAAAATTTAAAAAATGGTTTTATTTCCTTATAAGAATATAATGGCCACCTGACATTTCAAATCACATCTAAAACGTCTGGCAAAGATATCTAATTAAGAAAGAAAGCAATAATAAAACCCTATTCCTTTGTACCGCTTAGAAATAATTCTTTCTCATTGAGAAATTTAGCGAAAAGCAATATCTTTTCAGTCGATATATCAGACTGTATCTGGTAAGGAAATATTTTAAACTAAGTTACTCACCTACGGTCATCATCCAGTTGTGGTTTCTCAAATCCAATATCAAAGCGTTTGAACTACGCTATATCAATTCCCGTATGCTAATAATCTCTGTTACGTCTCACACATACTCGTAATAATAACAGCATGCCAAAGATAGTTGTCGGTTTCAATAATACTCGCTCCTATTTAGATGAACCCCTTATCCCTTTTAATCTTCTGCATATAAAAGTTATTAGCATGTAATATAGATATCACCTAATAACAATACACTCCCTCTCTGATGATATAGATAGAATCATTCCCTAATGAGATCATTCAAATCTTAGTTCATTAAATGGTACAAAGACATAATTACTGCTCATATGAGTAAAAACCCTTGTATCTCATCCACTCGGGCGTTGAGCAACATTTAAATCCTTTAAAATTGCTGCAAGTCTCTCTCTGAAAACACTTTTAGCAAAATTTGTTTCCGATTATACATTTATAGCACCACTAAAAATCTATTACAATAGTTAGCTTTCTTTTCAGTGACAGAAAAGTACATTCGCTTCAATTAACTGATGACCTTTTACATGATTGAAGAAGGACCAATAGTTGATAACTGCTGTCACGCGCTCAAACGTTCTAGACTGTAGACTGCATCTAATTGAGGGTTTATTCAAATTATTGGCAAACTTCCACTCTTCAACGAATAGTCAACAGACGCAACATTTTTTCTTTCTTGTTTAATTTTCATATAATAGTCTCTGCATTTCTGAACTCACCAAATACTATCATTTTAATCAGGCCTAACAGCCTCAGGTCACTTTTACTCTGTCTCACAACTGATGAACCTATACACAATCCTTTCTTCAACCTTCAGGTATTTCCATAACGCTAATGTTATTTGTACACAGACGACTTAAATTACAGACGTTCAAGGTAACAAATAAACCACATCAACTATAGCTGTATTTTAGACATAGCCAACTACTGCAACAGTTGCTGAGCAAAATGAGAAAATAGATCAGAAGTTAAAGGTAGCTTAGCGGACTCTTCTTTTGTACGATCTGCTTTCCTAATAATAATGATGATGATGATGATGATTGTTTTTATCATTCTAGTGTGAACATAAGGCCAGCAATTTTGACGGGGTAGAACAAGTCAATCCCATCGACTCCAGTGCTCCACTAGTGTTTTATTTTATATATCCCTGTGGGATGAAAAGCAAAGCCGGCCTCAACAAGGTTTGAACCTAGAACTTAATGAGTTGATGAAGTACAGCAAGGCTTTTTGTCTGAAGTTCTAAGCATTAGAGCCTGACGATTTTGCAACACCGCCAAGAGCGTGGACAGTATAGATATTTTTTAAATGGAATATATCCGAGAATACAACCGAAACAAAAAACTAAATTAACATAAAAGAATTTCTTGAGTACACAAGTAAGTACAAAGTTAGTCTAATGTATATATTGCATGTGACTATATTATATCATATTGATTACATTATTTTGAAATAATTTTCATCTTCGAAAATAAATCTGCGTGTCATGCAAAACAGAGTGGATTGAAATTGAATGCAAAGAAACAAAACGAAATGATCGTAGTACATACGCTTGATACACTCTTACACGTATTATAGATGTTACAAATGGTTACCATACAAGTAATAGTACACATACGCAAAAACTATGAAGCAAATATCAAAAAAATGTAAAGAGCATTTGACGACAAATAGTAGAAACGAACTTACAACAAAGTCAACGCTGTTTAATAATATTAACTATGACTAAATCAATAAGCAACAAAACATTGTCGGCCGGGTTTGATGGATATATTAATGTGAGTTTAATGTAAGTTCGGTGTGAATGCAATGTAACTCCAAGCTCACTAACAGTCTCCTATCATGTGCTTGACATCCAAAATAAAGGCCTATCTATTATTGCTAGCTTCTAAAATAAAATGGAAATTAAAACAGGAAGTTATATCAATGAATACAACGTTGCAGTGTAACGTTACACATCAGCACTACATTAAATATATATGTATTAAAAAGGAACCATATGCTGTAGAGAAAAAAATATTGTATTCAACGTTTCGTTGCACATAAAATAACAATATAAAAAAAGTTAAGAAGATAGAACACAAAAGAATGTAATGTAAGCATTGCAAAGCAACGGATTAGTCATACAGTAAACGACCTATGGAAACCAGCATCATACCACGAATTACCAAAGATGCATCACATAAGTCTCCATAGAACACAGACAACAACAGAACAGAGCCAAACGCAATAAATGAGTGCGCAATACACACAGAAAATACAACGGAACTCACCACAGTATCACAAACAAAGATCTGGAACAAAGCTAAAACAGTTGCAAATAAAATATAAAATGAAATGTATAAAGTCACTATAGAGCAGTTCAACTAAATATTCAATTTTCTACGACTTTGTATTTGAAAACGAACAGGATTAAAACATGTATCACAACAGACCAATACGAGGTAATGTCATGGAAGACCGAGCAGAAACAATAGACAATACAAGAATTCGATGGATCTGGATCAATTTAGCTGCTTAAGCTGCTACGTACAAGCAAGCTACTTTAAGAACGTATATGAATGTAAAGCGCTACAAGTAATTCTGCACACTGGAACAAACTACTCGAATGTCAACAAACAGAATGATGTATATTACCGGATGCACTAACAGTGAGGAGGAAAAAGGGGCTTGATTCTGATCGTGTCACACACTCAACCAAACTCACACCTCACAAGCAGAATATATATATATGCTACCAGGAAATAAAATGCAACACATAAAATTGAAAACTTAAGGAAGACTTACCTTGTTTGCCAAATGGAAATGCGCGGTCCACACATAAAAAGAAGAAGAAAAGAAATCCAAATGAAAACAACATATAATATCATGAAAAAATGAAAACAATTGAATAAAACGTATCAGCAAGCGTATGCAGTAAAAGATGCTTCAAGGAAACAAAATATTTTATTCAAAGGCCAAAAAATATACATAGAAAATTATAACGCATCAGAAATTCAAGTATAATGGCAGGAAATATGGAACCGATATATTTAGCATCGTTAAAAAAATCAGAATAGATCCAGACGGGAAATGAAAAGAAATGTAGTAGAACTGCAAGCATGGCTCACCATAGTAGGTAACTTATTGATGAACACATTAAGCACTGAAGGAAAGCGAGACCCTGATATTGGCCAGATACCTGAATTTTGATTGATAAATGAAGGTATCATTCAATGAACTATTATTCCAACACCTGAATGGATGCTTGAAGGGCAAAGGAAGATAATTCCCCAAAATAAAACCAGCAACACAAACAACAAAATTTCTCTCAAATTTCGGTACACGGCCTATAAGTTAGGGGTAAGTTAAGTCTATTACATCGATCCCAGTGATCAAATGGTATAAAAGTATAAAAGTATAAAAGACAAAGTCGATATCTCAGAGATTGAACCCAGAACGTAAGGACAGATGAAATTCCATTAAGGATTTTGTGCGGTGTGCTAATCGCGCACTGCGTTAGCAACAATGACAACAACAACAACAATAATAATGGTTCCAAGTTTTGATACGGTGCTAGTAAATTGGGGAGGAAGTCGATTACATCGATCTCCAGAAAGTAAAGTTAAAGAAATGCCTCTAAGAATCAGCTCGCCACCTAAATAATAATAATAGTAATAATAATAATAATAATATTTTCTACTCTGGGTATAAGAGCCCGACATTTTGAAGGAGGGGGCCAATCGATTAGATCGACAACTGTACGCAACTGGTACTTAATTTATCGACCCCGAAAGGCCAAGTTGACCTCGGCGGAATTTGATCTCAGAACGTAGCTACGGATGAAATACCGCTAATCATTTCGTCCAGCACGCTAACGATTCTGCCAGCTGGCCACCTAAATAATAATAATAATAACAATAATAATAATATATCACAGAGGGCTTCCTTTCGCTGCTCATTTGAAGGCACATTAAAAGCACTATCGTTTTTCTAGAGTAAAAGGTAGGTAATTTTTCTCCTTGCTAATTTATGTACAAAATCCTCCAACAAGTATCGTATCACAGTATTTTATGACGTAATGCCGTGATCTGTTGCATTACAAATGCCGCGATCCGTTGCATTACAAATGCCTTCTTCTGACCAATATCATTTCTTTATTGCCCACAGGGGGCTAAACATAGAGGAGACCAATAATATCAGCACAACTGTTTCCATTGCTATTAAAGCCATTTACAGTATTTCTGTTTGGGAAATATATGTGTGTATATGTAAGTACTATTGTTGCTGCTTTTGTTGTTGCTGCTGCTCCTGATGAAACGCCTTACTAGTCTTGTATACGCTAATGTCATTGTCCAAAAAATCCTTCGAAAGTGTCTTACTGTAAAATATTCTTGTTAATTTTTTTATTCTGCTCTTTTTGTATGTAGCTGCTTCTCTCTTTTATCAGAGGGAAGTTGTTTATGTTTTGTAACCACATGCAAGAAACGTAAACATGGAAAAAAAAATCCATGTTCAAAAAAGCCTTCACTCACCTTTTGACAAACCAAATTCACAAAAAGCAATCGTATCACCTTTTGTTTTTTATATATATATACAGCAGCTGAAGACACGAAACAAAAATAAACATCCAATTCTTAGAAATAAATTGATCAAATTGTAAATTGAACATGTGCTATCTTTAACACGTTTTGTCAGGGAAAATGAGTATTATTATTATTATTATTATTATTATTATTATTATTATTATTATTATTATTATTATTATCATCATCATCATCATCATTAGTAGTAGTAGTAGTAGTAGTAGTAGTAGTAGTAGTAGTAGTAGTGGTAGTAGTGATAGTAATAATATGAAGATGGTGATGATGATGATGTATTTAATAAAAATTGTTGTTGATGATTATGATATTCGTGTTTGTACTAAAACCGGTATTAATAATAATAATAATAATAATAATAATAATAATAATAATAATAATAATAATAATAATAATAATAATAATAATAATAATAATTATTATTATTATTATTATTATTATTATTCATTGAATATTCAGAAGAATTTAGAATAAAATCAATAGTTTTCTATGCCGAGCATCTGTATCATCTATCTCCATTAATAACAAAGCTCTATTATAAATTAATAAATATCAACGACATGACTATTCCGTTACAAGTTTTGTTTACCTCGTCACCATCGTTATCATCTCACACGAATACCATACAAAAAGAAATTACTTAAAAGACATCAAAAGAAAAAATTGAAACTTCTTTACAATATTTTAAAAGAAAACAACCTGAATAACAAAACACCACTAAAATTTAGAAAGCAATAACAGAACTATTCCGTATATTTCATCACGACCGCCTGCAGCAAATCTACTTCTTGATAATGAAGATGCGTTGCCTTCAGTTTTACTGATGAAAAATACCTACTTTTAATATCGAACATGACAGCTACTGAGCGAACAAGTCAAGCATTATCTGACCTCCAAGCGTCATCACTACGACTGCTAATATGTATATATTGTTATATGTAAAGCCGTAGGAAGGCTATAGCATCTCAATAAGATATGGGGATTTTTGTTTTTTATTAAACATGTCCCATTATTTCAATGAATATTTTAATTGCGATTAATCACAATAATGTTAAGCAGGAAGTTGCAAACATTTTTGTGAGGTACATCATCGAGTAATTGTTAACTTCTGCTTGTTTCGTATTTATTTTGAGGCTAGAGATATGAAGGTGCATTTCTGAATTGAGAACAGAAAAATATGTAATACTTTACAGTATTTTCCTCCACGCTACCCAATCATCACTGCAAAAATGTTAATAATATCCTTTTCTAATTTTGACACAAAGTAAGCAATTTTGATGTGAACAGGTCGTTTTTCACATCGGTTTTAGTACTCAATATGTACTTATTTTTTTCTGTTCTAAATGGATAAAAGCAAAGTCAACCTCGACGGAAAAGACGCTGAAGACGAAAATGTGACCGGAAAAAAAATGTTACCAAGAATCTTTTGTCTGACACGTTAATGATTTCACCAGCTCACCATCATAGCAATTCTAAAAATATTAATTTTATATACGCACAAGGCTTCAAATGTAGGGAATGGGGTTAGTCGATTATATTGATCCTACTATTTACTTCAATAGTACATAATTTTATTCACAATGGGAGGATACAAAGATTTGAATTCTCTTGATAGAAAATAAACGTCCGTGACTAAATACCACAAAGCATGGTGTCTGACACAAACGATTCAGTCAACCATAAGCACTATTGATTTCTAACATGCACACAGGGCCTCGCCTCTGGGAACGAGTAAAGTGGATCATATCAAGAAATGTATTTAGCTGGCCACGTTATTTTATCGAACCTGAAGAGACATACAGTAATATTCAACTTGGCCAGAAGTTATTTCAAACGACGTTCAACTGAATATCAGTTAACTATCGCTTCAATTATAACATTGATTTCTTAGGCAAACACAAGGACATGCTTGGAAAGAACGGTAAGTCAATTAAATTAAACTCTGTATTGCCTGGTATTTGATATTGTCGAACCCAGAAAAAATGATGTTGATCTCGCAGGAATTTGGAATTTATAAATGACTATAACTAAAATTCGTAAAATTTTTTTTTAAGTGCCCTGACAACCCTACCAATCCGATATAATTGTTAATTTTTCATTTTTTTCTTATAATAATGTTCTAGATGAAACAGCACCACTTAAACTTCGGGATCTTCATTTACTTACATATTACATTGTATTTTCAAGTTTTCAATGTTTGTCCGTCTTGGAAGTCGATATAGTAATGAGTTAATCTTACTGGTTATATCCGGTCGAAGAGACCTTATGAAAAGACGTTGAAGTTAAACATATCAACGAGAGTCGTAAATACACATCATATGATATATAGTTTCGGAATGTTTTTTACTACTTGGATCCATTGATAGCTTTGTAACAGAGTGTTTGCAGTGAAATGCAAGCTGATAAAACCTCCATTTCGTGATAACATATATCTGTTTCATGACATTCTGATGAATTATACAATGCTCTCTAGCGAAATATGGTATCAGGAATACTTTTAACTATGACATCTCGCTCACTTCTGCATACTGCAGATTTGAACTTCAAGGCCTGATCAAGCGACTTAGATTTCAAAGAGGTATTATTATATTATTGGGAAATCTAAATATTGGGAATTTTGATTATGAGTAGAAATATATTCGATCAGGCATATCGTTAACAGTGCTGCTGCTTCTCTTATGAAGACACTTCTCATAAGCCTTACAAGTGGCTAACAAAAACTAACGGTTATTAAGAAGCCTGTGTTATAGAACATATATTATGATTTTCAAGTTATTTAGTTTTTTGTATATTTGGAATTGGCCCTGCTTGCAGTTCTGTAAAATGAATGCAGGAAAGTTTTTACTAGAATTTTGGTCTCAAAGTATATATTTTATATACTTCTCCATATCACCATCGGATAACATCTCACTGACTAATCTGGCAGATACAGTCCTTCAAGGTTTGTGGAAGAATAGAAAAGTGTAAGAGACGGGTATTATTTTGTTGGATATAAAACGATACAGACTTTATTGCCACCTTGCTCTTAACTGTAAACATTTGGTTCCTGCTTTGAAAGGAAATACAATTTCCAGCAACTATTTGTCTGGTTATGTTAATGAGTTTGATATTGTTGTATAAAATCCGATGGTCCACATAATCAAAACCATTGTCAAAATTCATATAAAGATAGTCGATATTTCTGCCAAGGGATAAAAATGTCAAATTCTGTTCATAGTTCTGAAGTTGCGTCGCCAACGTATTGTAGATTGAAGCTAAGTGAAGCACAATAAATATTCTGCACAAGTAATCATAGTTGCACAGATTATTTGTTGTAATACTATAGTTATATGAAATATGAGGGATGTAACTACATGCAACCCAGCCTATCTTCTCTACAAAATGTCAGAAATATTGTAAAATTAACGTTTGTCAGTATTTAATTCTGGTGCCCGGAAACTTTAGTAAAATAATTTTCGATCGATTCACTACAACAATTTTGCATGCTGGGGCTGAATTGAAGTAAAAAGAATTTATGAAGTCTCATTAGAGTTTTACGAGAGCATGACTTGATTACCTACTGTCATACTAATGAATACTTCCTGACAGTCAGTATCTACATTTGTAATGCGGATAGAAGACCATTTTATATTGGATTTTGAGAATGTGCAATATCTCATCTGGACACTTGGTGTGTTGTATATCCTAACATCGTCATCGTATTGTTTTGGCCGAAGATTTAAATACAAAGAACCCAATTCTCTGAATAATGTTTTTTAACTTAAAACTATTCTTTTTCAACAGAATTTGAAGTTTTGACAAATGAAATGTTTTTGTGAATACACATGTATTTTTTAATTTTTTAATTTTTTAATCTTAAATTTGCAATTTGTTTGCGGTTAATGTTGAATCTATTTTCCTAATGTCGCTTTCGAAATGAAAATGTTTTTCTAAGGTCTCTGTCCCCAACAATAGTAAGCTCTGTAGTAACGTGTTCAGAATTAACAATAGGGGTTATTTTAAATTTCTAATAAGACCAATGTCATTCACGAACATGCTGTGAACAATGTTGTTCTTTAAGAATATAATTTGTTATAGTAAGAAGTATGCGGTATGATAAAGGAATTTTAACAATTGTAGCATGCTTCGCTGCAACGTATGTGGATGTAATCTTCAAAACACTAAACTGTGTGACATATATAACCAACCAGCATGATGCGCGTGCTTTCTGTAATTTGTTGGAAATGTGGAAATGTTAGAAATATGAGTAAATTTAATAAATGTCTCGAAGTAATTTTGGTATAGAAGTTTATCGAAAACGTTTTATTCAATCAATTAATAATAATTATGCTGCTGCTGCTGCTGATGATGATGATGATGATGATGATGATGATGATGGTGATTAAAATTTCTACTATAGGAACCAAGGGCCTGAAACTTGGTGGCGGGGCTAAGTCGATTACATCGAGCCCAGTGCTCAACTGATACTTGTTTCATCGTCAGCGAAAGGAAGAAAGGCAAAGTCGACTTCGGCAAAATTTGAACACGGGATATAAAGACGGAGACATAGGAGAAGACACTTGCCCAAGGTATCACGGTGTATGATTGAACCCAGAACCTGTGGTTAGCAACTAAGCTTATGACCACTCAGCGAAGCCTGCGCTTGTCTGTGTAACAGCCTTAACTTTTTTATCTTTTATATCTTTGTACAAAATCGGCCCCAACACCTATTTTGAAAATATGGTGCTTATTCATTCATTCACATTTGCCCAAATATTCTTGGAATAATTTATTTTATGAATGAAAGGTCTAAAATTTCTTTCGTTGAAAGTATAACAAAGAAAGCCCTTATATATATATATATATATATAT
>NC_068982.1:39756739-39758263 GCF_001194135.2 Octopus bimaculoides | reverse complement strand
ATATATATATATATATATAAAGAGATAATTTATTTCTTAACAAAAATACAATTATCTGTTAGAAATTTTAATTTTATTATGTGACTTGCTTAATAGATTTAGATTTTATTCACTGCACCTAATTACAATTTACCATCAACAAAATATGATAAACTCAAAATATGTACTCAAGTCTTGCAAAATTTCCAATTTACCATACTTAGAGAATATAATCATTATTTCAGTTTTCAAAATTTTAAAAGTAAGACAGTCTCGTAATTGAAGATTGCGATTTTTCTCCCAACAATAAAATATTTCATGATATTAATATGCGACGAATCTGAAATCTAATGAGCACATCTCGAATAAAAATAAATCGAATTGTGAAGAATATATCTTTGCAAACGATCAACGTTTTAGAAAATTTCTGGAGGTAACTGATGCAACCTGAGACATCCAAAGACACAGTCTGTTAATCTCACTTTCACGTTTATTATTTGTTGTATCATGTCAACATTTTCGTCGCACAGTTTACAATATGGTGACTCACACACTGCATCTAATCTGTGAGTTTAGGTTCAACGGTTGTTTGTGTGTACGTGTGTGTGTTTTCAATACGGATCAGCCGTTCTAATTGGGTACTCATAGCTGGTCAGTTTACTTTGATATTTAATTGTTTCACATATTGTCCCTTCTATTTCACTTTTTCTTTGAGATTGTATTCATAATGAAGACAATATGAGTCAGTAAACATTTTATAGTGAACTTCAAGTAAACTTGAACTTCAAGTGTTGGCAGTGTAGGCCACCGGTGTTCCTGTCTCTTGGACCATATCCCTGCTCATCGCTATCGGGGCGGAGATGGCTGTCCGCAAGTGCGAGCCCCGTGAGGTGAAGTGACTGTTTTAGCACATTTCCCTCGTAATGCCCCGGGGAAACGGCTTTTTCATTTTGTCTTCTGGAGTATTGAGGCATTCTGACTTGGAAAAAAAATGTACGTTAAACGCCTTAAATATTCCAAACATTATTTAGCAATATTTTACCATCTACTTCCATCAAAACGGTCATGTGAAAGTAGTAGTACATTTAGCAGTAGCAACAGTAGCATTCGTGACAACAGCAGTAGTATAGAAGCGTTGTAGTAATAAAATAGCACTAATACATTCGAGAGCCGTAAATACCGTTTAAATAAAAGGAAAAGAAAGAAAGAGTAACGGGATAGATAGTTAATAATATGGCCTCTGGCTTGAAATCAGAAACAGAGGGGTTTATCATAGCAGCCCAAGATCAATGCCTACCTACAAAGAACTACCAGGCCAACATATTAAAGAACGGCAGCTCCCCATTATGTCGTATATGCCAACAACAAAATGAGACCATCGATCATGTTGTCTCCATGTGCAGTCTGCTTGCGCCTACAGAGTATCTCAACAGGCATGATAGAGCTGCACAATATATTCACTGGGTAATATGCAAAGACCTGAACTTGCCCCATGATAAAAACTGGTGGGAACACAAACCACCCCCAGTACTTGAAAATGATCAC
>NC_068982.1:39755017-39756042 GCF_001194135.2 Octopus bimaculoides | reverse complement strand
ACGCAAAACACTTTTAATACAGTAACCATAAGAGCATCACAGCAAGCCACAGCACATACCCAAGACACACAGAGCTGCGCTCGGTAGTGAAGTGAAAGCACGTTATAAAAATAAAACTACTGAACAATAATAATAATAATAATAATTTGAAAAAAGATACAAACACCAAATCAGATACAAAAATCCGGTGGCTATGGAAGAAGAGGAGTGACCTGAAGGTAGCAACAGAAGCACTTATATGAACACCTCAAGAACAAGCGTTAAGAACTAATTATGTAAAGTGCAGAATCGACAACACTACCGACAAATGCTGACTGTGTGGTGAGATGGGGAAACGGTGTGGCACATCGTTAGCAAATGTCCGAATCTGACACAACACGAATACAAAAGACGATATAACAATGTGAAAAGAATGTTCCGTTGGGAGCTCCATGGGAATCACAGCCTACAGAGAGCAAAGACGTGTTACGAGTAAATCCCAGAAGGAATTACCGATGATGGAAATTGCAAAATCCTGTGGTACACAATGATACACTGTAATCACCTAATCAGATATCGGAAACCGGACATTGATATGATGAATGAACAAGAGAGGACATGCATGATAATCGACATAGCATTTCACGGAGACAATAGCATCAAACAGGAGGAAGAAGAACTGCACAACTACGACGATTTGAAACAGGAAATACGAAGGTTGTGGTCAGTGTGGAGAGTAGACGTGAAATCAATAGTAATTGGCGCTTAGGAAATATCAGCAATCAACTATGAATATGACTCAAAAATATCGGTGAAAGTGTGAAGCATTGTTTGGAACTGCACCAATTCTTCGCAGGGTTCTTGAAGCATAACTAGTAAACAAGTGTCACCTTAGTCAGCTGGCTGTGGACAGATGACACTTTCCCTCACACTCAGCAAGATAAGGTGAGAGTTTTCATCAAATGCCGCTGCTACTGCTGCTGCGGCTACTACTACTACTACTACTACTACTACTACTACTACTACTACTACTACTACTACTACTA
>NC_068982.1:39751838-39754633 GCF_001194135.2 Octopus bimaculoides | reverse complement strand
ATATATATATATATATATATAATTAAATACGATGTACATACGCGCGCGCGCACAATCTTAAAGCCAGACTCAACTATACTCTCTAATTCCAAATTCAAATTACAATACAACCATATAGGAGAGAAAGAGGCGAACCAAAGAACAAGATATACATACGAATAGAGCTATTAAAAGTTATACTGTTGCACAGGATTTTCAAATCTTTTCTTATTGAGATTATGTTAAACAGTTACCCAGGATTGCACAGAAATTGGGAGTGCGTAACATTGGTAATTACAGTGAAAACTCTAGCATATTTATTTGACAAATAATCGCTCGTGACGCAAAAAGCAACGATTAGTTGAGATTGAAATAAATATTCAAGAAATTAATTAATACAGGAACTTCAGTTATTGACTTGTGGATTATTTCTGTAAACGTAAAGACCGCATTTAAAACTGCTATATAAATTTTGATAGCTTTCTAACTCTGCTTAAATCTCCTGTTCGTTCCATAGAGACAGAGTTGATTTATTCCAAATAAATTCTCATCGTAAATCTGGCACTAGGATAATTTATAACCATACAAGAATATTGCTATTTATATCGTTATCAATTAATGAAAAGAAAATGATAAAGAACAAACTTTCTCTGCATAAAACTCATTGCGCTACAAAGCTTAAAATAATGTTGAAAATTCTTTCGCATTTTCAATAAGCCAACGAGGAATCCTCTATGCAGTCACCAAACAAAATGAAAATAGGAGCTTAATTTTTCTCACTTTACTTCCAGTATCCTAGAAATTACGGACTAAACTGGTTAAGAGTTCAAATAAGATATTTTCGAAAAAGGCTACATGATAGTCAGAAAAAAAACAGTAGATGAATATCAAGGAATTAAATAATTAAAAATCAAAAATAGAAAATACGGGATGATAATTGTATGAAATGCGAATCAAAATAGGGTAGTAGGGTAGTAAGATAGAGTAAAATATAATCAGACGCATACAAACAGACGACGCTAAATACCAAAGAAATTCTAAGCAATAGAACAAAACAAAAAATTGTTAGGCGTATCTACACTCACACATTCGTAGTGCCACACAGAATATTAACCACAATCACTTAATGCACAAAATGTACCAGAATAAAGGTAGATCACCAACAAGTATCACATACATCAAGCAAAAGCGGTCCAAATATTCTGCTACACATATGGAGTGGCTTGAAAATTGTTCATGGTATTAAAATATTTAAGCATTACGTTTTACATTCATATTGTCATTACAAATGAAAAGCAGAGATCTAACGTAGAACATCTGGAATTATATATCTCTGAATGAGGATAGTCCAGAGCACAGGGGTGCCCTCATGATATGCATAACATCATTTAAACAGTAATATAGATATCACATACAACAGTTAATCATAAACGTACGAAACATGCAAATATTCAAAAATAGAATCCATCAGAAGAAAACGAATTAACATAATGCACGCATATTTTTTTGTGTATGTGCGTGTGTGTATATCTGCCTGCTTTTCTCTTTATATCTATCTATCTATCTATCTATCTATCTATCTATCTATCTATCTATCTATCTATCTATCTATCTATCTATCTAACTATCTATCTATACTCACTTCGTCTTAGTCTTAGTTACTCCTGTACAGTTGCCCTGTACATTGGACAGCAATGTACAGGCACACACACAAACATCTCGTGTCCAATATCACTACTCTTCCGTTCACGTTATAGACCCTAATTACATTAACTTAATACTTTACTAAGCAGGATGATCAACGAGAGTTTTGGATGCTCATCAAATATTCTGGTGCGAGAACAATACAGAAACTAATTAGGGTGACACTATCGCATCACACTTAACTCTTTAAATACAGATTTTACACACATAGTTAAGAAGCGTGTAAATTAACACTTTACCCAGTGACATTGGCACTGCATTACACGCAAAACATGTAATTAATTGCAAGGCAACTTTTAAAAATGACCACAACAATTCCGGCATCAATGTACCAATTTCAGCAGCAGGTAAACGCCCTTATCAAGTATCTTTCGAAACATATTGACAAAAATATCTCATGAGGATGACAGGGATACAAACTGTCAACTAGGACAATTAAAAGAAAAAGCGCTGCTAGATAACGTTGACTATAGCAAAACAACTTGTTCCGTTTTCGCGAAATATTTTTGCTACTTTTATGTTGACTAAGATAGTATTTCTTTTGTTGACATTTAATTTTCTATTTTTCAGTCATTACGAATACGTATTTGTTTTAAATTCTTGTTTTTATAGTTATCTATCTATCTATCTATCTATCTATCTATCTATCTAACTAGCTAGCTAGCTAGCTAGCTATCCATTAACCTACCAATTATCTACCTGCACAACCATACAGCCGTGTATCATATACATACGAAATCATGTGATATATTGGCTATCAACCTACATCTATTTGAAATATCTATAACTTCCGAATGTAATACTCACCAAAGCCATTTATTTTAACCTATACTTATACGACACAACATTTATAAATCACCTTAATTCATACACAATTTTATCTGCGGATTACATCATGCTATTAAATTTCCGCTTCTACCCAGAACCCTCCATCTATATATGAATCACACTACAATTCAAGATAATTCTTTCTTACTATTAACAACGGGAGAACACTATATAACATTAGCCGCCAGATACAATATTAAATCATACCGATGACACAAAAGTAAATTTCTAATACTTATATACAATGCTTGAACAATATTTACAGTGTATATAGAAGATAGTAA
>NC_068982.1:39748464-39751597 GCF_001194135.2 Octopus bimaculoides | reverse complement strand
ATACTTATATACAATGCTTGAACAATATTTACAGTGTATATAGAAGATAGTAAAGAAAGCATAACCATCACATAGGATTCACTCTCCCAAGCATTATTTTAACCAACACAAAGAGAGAAAACTAACGTACGATCAATATTTTGGATCCTGAATGGATTATATCAGTGCTATAACAAATAGACACAACTGCAATACTCAGAAATAGTAGAATAGAATTATATGCGCAAACTTCATTACTCTCTAACATACAATTCCCCATTGTTTGTCAGAATGTGTTATATAGTCTCCAACGAAACTAAAGTATACCATATCTGAAGCAATTGGTCTGTGGATCTTAACTACTCGTTCGGAGGTCTACCTACTTTACTATAGATCTGCTAATCATATTTGACCTAGGGCTAAAGCACAACAAACGCAGCGATTTAATCAACTAGCTACTACTGAATTATTCTATATTCATTAACAATGTATTTCTTTTGATAGCACTGAAGTGTTTTTCCCAATGTTTGTGAAGACGTATTTGTTTTAAAATCTTGTTTTTATAGCTAATTATCTACCTATATAGGAAGATTACAATTAAGCATTCATTCATATTTGTTTATTTATTTATCTATTTATTTTGCTTTAAGAGAAAATTACATCCTTTTTTCTTTTTTTCTCTTTTTGTCCTTCAGTTAATGGTAACTTCGTTTTATGATTTCGCAATTTATGTTTATAGACATTATCCTGAAGCTTTATATATTTCTGAAATTCGAAGATTTTGAGGTTAGATTCTTGGTTGATTAAGCATTTCTTTAGCATGAAAGATTTATTGAAATTCTACTTGCTTTCGTCTTAAGTAGTTTACTTAAAATTGCTTCGGAGGTAATCTTGGCTTCTTAATACTAATAGCTAATAGGAAACAGTGATAGTGATTAAAGGTTGTTGCTTTATAAACATACATAAAAGAAAACTTTGTTCCTTTAGGCAAAGATCTTCAAAATATTGGACACCGTGTTGAAAAACTGGTGAAGGATGCCCGGAATATTGTTACATATGTCGGTAATAAAAGTGATTAAAATAGAGGTACTATGTAACTAAGTGGAATATAATAAAGTGCAGGGACCGTTACTAACGTTTTCTTGAAATACAGGAAATGAGAAGTGTGTTTTCTTTCTTATTTTTAAATAATAATATCTTCACGGCATAAATAATACTTGCAGTACTTTGACTCATTCACAAAGATTTGACATATTTAGCGAAAGAACGAAAAGAACATAAAAGGTTACACTTAACATCCAGCACGAATATTTGTTATTATTATTCTCCTGCTTCACAAATGCCCCAAATTGCATAGAATCTCATCAGTAACTCTGTGTTTGTTTATGATTGTATTAATGTGTAAGTATTACAAAGTGAACATGTACACACCTTTATGTGAATGTCACTGGCATCACATGTTTGCGTTCATAAGTGTATTTATTTCTCAGTCTGTATGCGCACATGCAATAAATTCGCTCATATTTATATCATTACAGACTGTGTACTGGGAAGATTTTCACTATTTCTCATAGTTGAATGTTTTTTGAGATTCTTTGACAATTCTTATGTATTGATTTCTTGCTTTGGGAGAATGCCACATGATATTTGGGTTGGCACTGTTAATTAACACGACGCTTGTACATAGCTGCTACTTATTCTATCGACCCTGGAGGATGGAATATAAAAGCATTGAACTGTGCAAAGCTTAATTTAATGTTATATATTTCTGATGTAGTCACTTCATAACTGTTTACAGTTTAATAGAATCATGCATACGCGTACAATTTCTATTTCCGTGCGTGGAAGATCGAACTCAATACTGTAAGTAAACAAAATTACTCAGTAATTCCCATAAGGCTCAATGATATATCGAAGCGTCGTCATTGTGTCAGTGAGTAATTTGATATTCTTTGCCGGCCAAGGTAAAATTGGTTTTTGCTCTGTCGTTTGTACCAGAGCAAAATTCTATGTCAGTGAAAGAGTTTGAAGACAAATTCGTGATATTTTGCCGAGTACTCAAAGTATTTTCCATTTGGTTATCGCAAGTTTTCATATATAGAAATATCATTTCCTGATATCAAAGAAAGTTACGCACAAACATATAAACACACGCACTCAAACACACATATATTCTCTTTTACTCTTTTATTTGTATCAGTCATTTGATTGCGACCATACTGGAGGACCGCGTTTAGTCAAACATATCGACACCAGGACTCATTCCTTGTAAGTGTAGTACTTATTCCTTCTGTCTCTTTGCCGAACAGCTAGGTTACGGGGGCGTAAACACACCAGCAAGCGGTCGTAAAGCGATGGTGGGGGGACCAAGCACAGACACGCAAACATACACACACACATATACGACGGCTTCTTTCAGTTTCCGTCTACCAAATCCACTCACATGGTTTTGATCGGCCCAAGGCTTTAGTAGAAGGCGCCCAAGGTGCCATGCACTGGTACTGAACCCGGAACGATATGGTTGGTGAGCAAGCTACTTAACACACAGCCACTCCTGCGCCTATACATATATATATATATATACATACTTATAACTCATGCATCTACGGTCATGCTGGAGCATCATCGTGATTGTTTACCTTTTCCACACACCTCTTCTGTGAAGTGTTTCTTCTGAGTGATGTAATTTCATATTACCGCCCGTGCATGTGTTTTTTCCTGGATCCTGGTTTATTTTGTGAATGAGGGCGTTTAGCACTACTCTCTTGGTTAACTCGCCAAGTATTGTAGGCCTCCAAGCAAACCAATGTACTGGGCTCTTTAGTATTTATTCATTGACTTCATGGCAAAATATACATAGATCAGAACTGGCACCTCAGACACTTGGGGCCCCGGAAAATGTCAAGTGTATCCATGTTATAAGACAGCACTGTTGCACACACACGCGCACACACACGCGCACACACACACACACACGCACACACACACGCACACACACAGACACACGCACACACACACACGCACACAGACACACACACACACTTATATGTATGTATGTATGTATGTATGTATGTATGTATGTATGTATGTTTGCATCTATCTATCTATCTATCTATCTATCTATCTATCTATCTATCGATCTATCTGTCTGTCT
>NC_068982.1:39747441-39748197 GCF_001194135.2 Octopus bimaculoides | reverse complement strand
TATATATATATATATATATATGCGTGTATGTATGCATGCAGGCATGCGTCGTGATTTCTTACGAACAGTTTACACTTTCGAAATTTACTCGCAAGTGTATTTTATATGATCCGTAATACACTCTAGCTCAGTCAACTGTTAAAATTTGCTGGCATCTAATTCACTTCAGATATATATGGTGCAGTTTATCAAATATTTTCATGCCAACACACGTGTTAACACTCTCACTAAACTATCAAATATATATATGTATATATATTGCTGTGAATTTGCAATCGATACCTTAACTTTACAGTCAGCTATTACTGTGTAATATAGAGAATGCTGCTATAAATGTCTGAAATAATTTCTGCATTTACCAAGATTGCTATCTTATATATTTTAATGATATCCCTAATTATTAGCATAAATGTACAAGAAAATAGATTATGTAATCGCTTTCGTTTCGTGATTTAATTATTTATTCATTTAGAACATTTCTCTTGTTACCTTTGCGTTTTATTTCTCTCTTGAGGATGTCTTGACATTTAATCATTCTCCTGGCATTGTCAAGTATTCGCCCCAAGAAGTTAATTTTTCTCCTCTCAGTGATGACGCACTTTACCTAGTTTGATGAGAATGATGGTAGTGGTGACGGCGTTGGCTACGACAACAACGTCATTGATTTTGTTGTTGATGATGATGATGATGATGATGATGATGATGATGATGATGGTGGTGGTGATGATGATGATGATGATGAGGAGGAGGAGGAGG
>NC_068982.1:39735423-39747341 GCF_001194135.2 Octopus bimaculoides | reverse complement strand
TGATGATGATGATGATGACGACGACGACGACGATTTTTTGTAAAATATCGAAAAATTAAAGATTGGATTTTAAGTGTCTTCGTTTGTGGAGAATTATGAATACTTTAACAGAAACCCAACATAAAAGATAATAAAATTTCTTTTAACAAAAGATGTCATTTCTCTTTATTAAAACACTTCATCTTTCAAATATTTATAATAAAATATAATAACCTAATGGAAACTACACTGAAATCTCAAGCAAAGTTTATATCAACGAAACTCCTTTTTCGCATTACATCTGTCCATGCTCGTCCACTCTACAGTCTCCGCTCATTATTTGTTATGTCTCAAGCTACTGCTATCTAGCACTTTCGGATGATCGCTACTCAACCGCTACACGATTGCTACTCGACTGCTACTCGACTGCTACTCAACACTCCTACCACGGCCAGACTACCTCTATTTATATATCTTGGGAGATCCTACTTCTTCGCCTGGGGGCGTCGACACAACATTATTCAACCTGCGTTCTAAAAGGTCGTGGCTTCACTTACGTCACATCAACGATCGTTACAACTTACCTAGCTCCGCTGGATATCAGCAATTTCAGCTATTCTGGCTCTAAGTTTCTCTTTTACTCTTGGTTTTATCTACCTAGCATATTTACTGATCATTAAAATACTTTAGATTTGATGGAGCATTTGGGATACTTATTTCATTCATCTTTCTCTCCTTAAATCCTGTCCTTATTCACTTCAATTTCCATAAATTACACTGGTTTATGTACGTATCCCAGAGCGACACTATTGTTGATTTACCGAGTAACTTCTATTACTGAGTAACATAATGGATACTGGTTTATATATTTATCTCATTAACCAATATTTTAGTAGCCTTTAATAATACTCCCCATTATATCTCGGAAAGGTCATTATGCCAAAAATAAACACACGCGTTGGTTGCATTTCATTTTTAATTATTAATTTGTCAGTTGCTAAACATCTACTCAGTTAACTAGTCGATTGCTTCATTAACCATTCGGTTAATCAATCATTTAGGTAATAGTTAACTAATTTAGAAAATAAATAGTAAAGAAACGAAATATTGCCAGTGTGTGAGCCTATTATTAGCATAATAAAGCTCTCGAGATACAATAATATGTTTCAACACAGGGATCTCATCGAGAATCTTGCAAATGAGGTAAAAAATATATTACGAATGATTAACTGTAAAAAGTACAGGGAAACAATTTATTCAGTTACTCTCCAGCTCTGATATATTTAAGTATTTAGAACATTCCTTCTCTTGCTTTTTTTATTTTTGTCGTGACAGTTAACCATTTTCCTGGTGTAGTCAAGTATTCTACCCAAGATGTGTCCTTATCCTTGTTGATTTCTATATGCACACTGTATTGGTTACCAGACCCATCCCACACAGATAATACTGTTGGAATTTTTTTCTTTATTTATAACTTCTTGCACCTCTTAGCATAATGATATATTTGTTCTCTTCAGACAACTGCCAAAGCAAGAGAATATGCATTGCGTAGTTACACTGGGACACAGCCCTTTATCTCTGAACCGTTCAGGACATAAAATCAGCTACTCAACCAAAAGTGGAACTCTAGACAAGTATTCAGTTAATGTTCTTGATGTCGGACTCATATCAGTCACCTAAGCGCTGAGCCATTGACATTCTCCTAGGCTTGTCCTCCACATTTCTTCACTCAACCAAAGTATGCAACCCTCAACAATCACAGGTTAAAAGAAGACGCTCTTTAAAAGGGATGTGAACACCTAATCTGACATGAGTCGTCTGTCCACCACACCAACACAAATAACATACAATCAGAAAACCAAAGAATACATTCCTGCACCTTTTCATGTGGAAGTTAATACATGTATGTATGTATATGTATGAACACATACATACATATGCGCATACACACACACACACACACACACACACACACAAACAGACAAACATATGTTTGTTTCCTTCTATGTATCTATATTTATGCGTATGTGTGGCTTTTACTTTTTCTCTCCAAATCTTGTTATTCTACTGTGCGACCCTTCAAAATCTTTACTAAAAGCTTTCCAACCACCTTTCCCCTCAGATGTAAGCATCCGAATTCCGAGAATACACTTTCCTTCTACACTTTCCTTCGATACATACACCATGAACTCAGTTTCGTCGCCTCCAACTCTTAAAAATAATTTGCTTAATTTGACTATTAGCTAACAGGGTTTGAACATTAAATTATTCTTTATTTTGATAAGATAAAAATTTGAAATTTATATGAAATTACATTGCCGATTTCGCCCGATGAAATATATACTCCAAACTGCAGACATTTTAAGATCGAAATCGGATGTTTTTATACGACTGAGATTTAGGACTGACACTTGGATTTTCTAAGGACTTCTTAGGATATAGTTGGATATTCACGACGTCTTTGATTAGATGATAAAAATATACTCAATTCATTCATCTGCAGTCCTCATTACACCAATCATTTGAAGTCACATAATAAAGTAACTTAACACAAAAGAACGAAATCCCTCTTTTCAGTTCATTTGAATTAATCGTTCACGTTCAGAAATAAACGTATTCGATATTAACCCTTAAAAATGTTAAAATATTGTTATCTAACATAGGTACGTGGAGTTCAAGCATAAGAAGTGGCTGTCGTTGTTTACAGTGATATCAGTACACAAATAATAATAGCTGTAACGACAGAGAATAGAAGACAAATTCGATTACGACAAAATCTTAACTCGGTAGGTAAAAACCATTTAAATATCGCTACCGTTCATCTATCAAACCAGTAGAAATGTTTTAGGGTGTACAGTTAGAGTTAAAAATGTGTCCCGGTTTAATATTGTACGCGAGGGTGCTGAAATTCTCTGGTTTTGGGTAAAAGAAAATACAAGAAGATCAATTAGTTTTGATTTTATTCAGTATAACCTCCCCTCATATTCACACACCTATTGCAGCGGTCCTTCAGTTTTTCTAAACCCAGCAAAATAACTCGAAAGGTTAAGCCTCCAATTAGGCCTTTTGCAATAGCCTTAAAGCCAGGAAATTTTCGGCATCTCTTGTATAATAAATCTGAATTTGAACTAGAACTGGAAAATTCTAAAGTTTACATTTCTTCTGATCTAGTAAACTTAAATTAATTGCGACTATTTTTAAAAGTAAAATTAGATTTTCAAATACACTTCACGACAGCCACAAGAAAAGCAGTCTTTATTATTCTAAGTAGGTGTAATTGGGCTTTGAGTAGCAGCCTATTTTCCTTCGGAAATATATTCCATAGATATTTTTGTTTACAAAAGAATTCTGTGGGAATTTTAATCTTTTGATATCCGTTTATATTTTCCTCATTGAATCAAGCTTAATTTTAGAAATAAAGTTATATTTGCTATTGAAGGCCTTGGAAACAAATCGATTTTAAATATTCTTTCGTTCTTTATCAACGGATTTCTGGAATCCCATACTTTAAAATAAGCCATTTTCTGTTGTCATGAAATCATTTGTAGAAATCATATTGTGATAGAAGTTGATTCCTTTCACTATTCCGTCACTAATTCTCTTGTGAAATTTGCGAACGTACTGAATTCCCAGTGTCCTTAGCTAAGAAATCGTTATTTATGACAGTAAGAAAATAAATATAAGCTTAGATCATCAATGTAATTTTTCAAAATACAGCATGTTTTTCATATGCCATTTATAATACAGTGTTGCTATTGTTTTTCTTTTTATCCTCATTGTACTACATACCTACTTTTACAGTTATCTATATTTTCAAGTATGTATGAACTTTACTTCTAGAAATATGCATTTTTGCTGCCACAAACTGATTTATGTTCATAAATAATGTATATTTTCGAGAATACATATGGCGTTGTATTTAAGAGAGAAGTAAGAAATTGAAGACTGTCATTAGAATTTCAGCGGAGCAATGCTGTTCCTATTCACATCAGTACATTTTTGATTGTCTGGCATGACAGTTCTCTAAAGTAAGCTGCTATGAATCTATTCCATTGTAGTGTGCATATATGGCACTTTTCGACCTATATTTCGCTTTGTAGAAATAAGAAAGTTCTTGAATTCTTGATTTTATTTATTATGGTCTATAATTGCAACAGTTGTCATTTACGCTTAGGAAAGGAAAGCAGCTCTGGAGAAGCAATCCAGATGTTTGTACCAGAGTAAACTCCATTGATGCCTCCTATGACCACGTGATAGTCCTACACTTGGCGACAGGTACTCTATTTCATCGACTCCGAACATATAAAAGGTTGGCCTCAGTGGTATTTCAACTTGAATGAAAGAAACCCGGAATGAATACCTCAAAGCAATTTCTTGTACGATCTAACTTGTCTTCCAATTTTCGGCCACAACTTATGCATAATAGTGTTGCTATTGTTTTTTTTCTTTTTATCCTCATTGTACTACATACCTACTTTTACATGTGTGTATGCGCGTGTATGCGTGTGTATATATGTATATTTCCAAGTATCGGGAACAGCAAACATTAGACGAGACGAATATGAAGGGATTGACATTAAATACTTCATTTGCCATCAAGGTCATTTGAATGATGTTAGCCTTTAGACAGAACGGAAATCACCTAGAATAGCAACATCGTAATGATCAACAACAACTATAACAACAAAATTAAGAAATATATAATACCGAATACAAACAAAATAAATTCCTCAACACGAGAAGCTGGAGAGATCGCCAAGTTTATAATGCTGCGAGACAGCAGTAGAAGTTGGCAGTTTGAATCGTCGGCACTTATGTTTCGAATTGGCAAACGACAGAGGACTTCTAAGCCTCTGGCATCAACCCAACAAAATATAGAAGTAGAGCACCACATTTGTCTCAAAAGAGACTTCTGCAATTCAAATGCCGCTGTGGGTCTCATCATTGTGTTCCAACAAGCACAGAATTCAACAGACCCAAATGTTACTTCGTAGGAAGAAACAGTGGGACAGATACTTTCGGTATTATGATTTATATGTGATAAGACCTCTATTTGTGGATTTGGGGGAAGTGTGAAGCTAGTTTCCCTGAAATTTATAGGTCTCAGTATAGGAATGCGGTTTCAGAACCTTTGCGATAATTAGTGGCCATTTAAGCAATGAATTTGTGAATGATTAATGGGTTGGATGGGTGCTGAGGAAGGAGAAAACCTAAATGGGATTCCTAGATGTTCGTGTATATCTATATTCTGATACGCCAGGATAAATTGAAATTTTTCGGTATTTGGTAATATTCATGGCAAAAGTCCGCCCATTTGTGAAATAGAATTGTATCATAAATGCATCCTAATATCGTGTCAATGCACTACACATTTGAAATTGTCTGACACATATTCAATAACTTTTCCCAATACGCCAATGCAGACAAATTACACCAACTTCAATTTTTAGGCTTTTATGGTCAATTTAGATATATGTGATCTAAGCTAGTAGACTGTGTTTTTTTAATAAACTCGTATTTATATCAGCAAACATAGGTCCGTTCTTATATTAAAAAAGCAAAAGCTGAGACTAAATAAATCTAACTATTTCTATTGTCACAGATAAAAGTGATATTGATATGGTATCCATTGGTTTAAACTGAGGCACTTAGTTTTTACATTACAAGAATATTTATATCATTGCTGTGTAGTGCTTCTATTAATTCATTCAAGTTGTCTTGTAAATTGGAGAAAGAAGTTGATGTTCCATTGTGCAATAAAAATATATAGCAATAACATTCTATTCTTTCCGTGACCTGAAATAAAGTAAACGATTTCTGATGAAACTTCAGCAATAGATAAATTTATTAAGATCGATCTCTATATCTAATCACAGGGAGTACAAAAGACAATTTTGTTGAACAGTAATATCAAATTTTCCCAGTGAGGTCGAATGAGTGATTAGTTTATACACGCTTGTAAGTTCACATTGCATTTTTAATTATTCTTTGGAGGTTTAGTGCATTTATTGAATCATACACACGCGCGCGCACACATACACACACACACACACACACACACACACACACAGACACACACACACACACACATATATATATATATTGCTTGCAGGGTAGTAGTTGTTTCAGGTTCTTCATCTAATTGATGTTAATGCCATGTTCCTTTGCGAATTTACAAACTTCCCTGAAAATAGAATGCGACTTTTTTTTTTTTTTTTTTTTTTTTTGATGCTTTTATGTTCGCTCACAAACCGCAGCATTTTGTCCTCTGTACTGGATAAGTCTTTGCTCGTGCCTATACCAGAGGTTTTATAGTAAGGTTCTACTTTCCCCACTGGACAGATACAGGTGGCCAACATGTGCCTTAGGGTGGTGCATGTGATTAGATTTGAATAATTTTCTTGCCTTCCTGCCATTCTTTGGAGTTCTGTAGCATTCCAGTTTATGATATTAAAACTACCGGACTACAGGAAGTACCAGTGTGTTAATGGCATCCATGTGATTTTTAGACTACCGTTCAGTTTTCAGTGCAAGTCTTATTCTCCTATATTACACCTTACTTATTTTTTTGTTCATAGTGTCATGACATATGCTATCTTCATCTATTCTCAGGTATTTCTAATTTTCTTGTGGATGAACGTTCTTGATGGTAGTGTCAACATCTTATTTAATAAATGCGGTGTGTCTGTGCTTATCTCTTACGAAAGTTGCTTTAGCACACTTAACGAGGCCAACACGTATCCCAATGTAATTGCTAAATTCTTCAGCAGCTGTTAGCCGCTCTTCTAGTTCTTGGTCATTTCTTGCAAATAGCTTTAGATCGTCCATGTAAAACAGTTGGTTTATTCTCTTGTTAAGAATTTTATACTCATATCCGGTGTTATTCAATTCATTTCAGAGTGAGATAAGTGCCATGCAAAAAAGTAATAAGGAGAGGGAATCACCTTGAAAGAGACCTCGTTTGATGTTGATGCTGTTGTATTTGTTCATCCAGTTACTATGGTTTTGAAAGAGATCAAGTTATTTCGTAAGAATTTGGAGATGACTGGAGAAATATTGTATATTAGTTAGAAATAAAGCGAGATATCCCTGTACTTCTGTGAAACATTTCAGCCAGAAATTAGCGATGCCGTCCAGTTAAAGAGCTTTCCGTTTCTGATACCTAATAAAACACGTTTTATTAGGTATCTCTATTATTTGCCACTCAATTCTGTTCTTCAACTTCACACACTTTCTCCTCATGTTCTATTCAGTAAATTTCAGCATTATAATCTTATTCTTTGCTCCATATCTTCTTCTAGAACTCATCCACTTCGTCGATCCTTCACCGCTATATTTCTTTTGCCAATTTACCTATAAGACTTCTTTGCGCCTGTTTTGAACATTTTATTTTGACTATAAGATATGTTTCATTCATCAAATCTTCTAAGCTGTTGGGCTTTTAACGGTGTACGCTATTTCAATAGTTCCTTAATAGCACGGTGGTTTATATGATCTTTGGTTTGATATTCTTGTTTTATTTTTCTAGAATTTTTTGTTTTAATATTTACTCCTGTAACAATTTCACCAAGAACTGACGCATCCGCCCGCAGAGATGTAATTACATTTTGTATTTTTGCCTTTGACTAGAATCTTTATCGACATATCAGATCTTTTTCTTTGTCATCTAATACCTAGGTGAGCAGTAACTACTAAAGTAATGGAATAGACAATATATTTTTAGATTGTTTCATCAATTCCCTTATTTCTTAAAATCTGTTTTAGAGCCCATGTTATATATCATGATTTTGTTGTTATTCTTTGTGCCGCTTGTAAACTTTGGTAGCGGTTCTAAATTAAACTCAGTGTTACTGAATTCCCTCATAATTTTTGTAATTTTGTAATTTTTTACTTTTATAATTTTTTCTCTATTATTAACCTCATCTTATGTTCCATGGCTATTTTAGTATTCTTGCGGTAATTCTACATATTCCTATATTCTGCGTCTCTTTTCATCGCTACTCTTTGCTTAGCTTCTCTCTTGTTCACATTACTGTTCTTACAACAGGTTTTGTGTTTCATCTACATGGCTACTGTTTTGATTTGGTCTCCCATGAGATATCTGTGTCCTAATTTGGTCAATTTCATCTTTTGTTAGTCTTTTGTTCCTAATGATACTTCTATGTACGTTGACTAATTCATTTGCATCTATGTAGCTTCGTACATTATTGCCTGCTAAATTACTTCATGAAGTGTAAGTTTGTACAATGAGGTTATTATTTGAGTTTTGTAGATCTGTGTAAAAAGCTTCCAATACATCTCTATAATCCTCTCTAACCCATTTGATGAGTTTCGCTTTTGGTGGAGATTCTAGCGGTGTCGCTACATGTGTATGATTAGAATTCTCCTGGTCCTAGTTACCTGCTACATCGTTTTTTTTTCTTTTTTTTTGTTTGGTGAGGGGTGACTTCATTCCAGCAGCAGGATAATACAGCCCTTATTGTTCCTGGCGATGACTGATCTGGCATGAGTTTTGTCTTATGGTTAAAACATCACGTTGGCATTAGGAAACGGGATTTACTATTCGACAGAACATTCCTTCCGAGTTGTTTGAAGGGATATGTTTCTCATATCATGATCGCACGAGGCTTATAGATCGAAGTTTGCCTCTACAGTATTATTCTTTTTGGTAGATACATTTCTGAGCATAACTGTTTAGTGATGCTTTAAACTCAGTGATTATTTGCTCCTTTTTGTGTTCGTTCATGGCAATTCGTTTTGTTTTTGTTTTTTGTTTCATATGTTTTGGAATTATTATTATTATCATTATCCGCCGCCGCCTCCTCCTCCTCATCATCATCATCATCATCATCACCACCACCAATACTATGGAGGTGGCGAGCTGGAGGAATCGTTAGCATGCCGTCTTTGCGGTATGAGTTGATATTCTGTCGAGGTTTACTTTGCCTTTCATTCATTCAAGGTTGATAAAATGAGTACCAGTTGAGAACTGGGGTCGATGTAAACGACATACCCCTTCTCCAGAAATTGATGGCATTGTATCAAAATTTGAATTTATTATTATCTAGGTGACTATCGGGCTTGGCAAAATGCTTAGCGGCATTTCGTCCGACTTTACGATCTGAGTGAATTCAACATGTTTTGTTGGAGATTATTATTATTATTATTATTATTATTATTATTATTATTATTATTATTATTATTATTATTACCATCATCATCATTATTATCATTATTATTGTTAGTAGTAGTAGTAGTAGTAGTAGTAGTAGTAGTAGTAGTAGTAGTAACGGAAGCAGTAGTAGCTGTAGCAGCAGCAATAATGGTAGCAGTAGAAGTAGTAGTTGCAATACATATAGCACCCTGTATACTAGCTATATATCATTACTAGTTTACTTGGTGTTGTGTGTAATGCTATTGATACTGCCTTTGTTATTTCACAGACTTTGTTTCATTGAAATATGTTGTGCAGCCTTGTATCTTTGTTTTTCATTGCAGCAACATTAAAATTTCACAGAATCAGACAGAAACCCAAAAAAAAAAAAAAAAAAAAAAAAATTAAAAACTGCTGAAAACTTAAACCCATCGTGGTGCTAAGATTCTAAGTCGTGACCTCTATTTCCGATTAAAGACATCAAAGTACCGCTTCTGATGTAAATGGCTTTGACTACAAATTTTAGCAGCTCACACTCATTTTTTATTCACACTGTTCCATAGATATGACTCTGAAAAGGAAATATTTACTTACTTGTGGCATGAACAATGAGGCCAAAACTACGTTATGTTTTGACAACGGTTTAAAATTCTTAAGTTATTTCACAAGACTTACGCTACCGCCATGAATTGTGGAAATAAAACATAGATACTTCTTTCTTTCCTTTCTTAATTACTATTTTTTCTGTCTTAATAACTATTGTGTATACCTGTAATATTCATTACATTTCTTTTTATTTTCCACACTATTTAAGCTACAGATTTTAGATTATTTCATTATAATTAACTTCGATTCGATTACTTTCGCGGACGCAGACTTAAACTTGATTCCGTGTACGTCATCTATAGCCTGGAGACACGCGTATATGTCACAAAGAATAATCCATTCCACTTCTGTTATATCTGAGACATTATGACTGTTAAATATCAAAATAGTTTAATAAAAAGTGAAAACAGTTTTAGGGTATATTAATACAAATAGCACCACTTAATACAGAACATTTCAGAAGTAAATTGCATTAAATCTCTTAAACTGTCTCTGTACATATATATTTGAAGCTGAAAATTGAATTTTTCTTGTCTTATTGAAGTTGATGTTTCTGTTAATTAGGAGAGAAGAGCAACTTATTTTATAAGAAACGAATTATGCGGTGGCAGTTTCCATCGTATGTGTGAGAGTACGAAATTGCGTGGGCATAGATGAACATATATACATTCACAAACATACATGCATTCACACACCACACACACACACACATACATATATAAGTTGTGTGCATATGTATGTGAGTTTGAGTCTATATAAAAATGTAGTCTATATAAATATATGTATAATAATATGTGTGTTTGTTTGTGTATATATGTGTGGATGTGCATTTATTCGATAAAGGACAATTATGCTACTTATTAACTGTCCGCATTGGTGTGTGTTTAAGACGTCGAACAATCGTGGTTTCGTTTTCCACCCATGGCGTGACAGTTTAGAAAAAGCCTTCTCTACATTAACCTCCGACTTAACAATACATACATGCACACATACATATATCCATCCATCCATCCACCCATCCATCCATCGATCCATCCATTCAACATGTTGTTATTTATATCTTTATATGTGTGTTTCACGATATTATGTGTATATGTGTTTGTGTGTGTATATATATATATATACATATGTATAAATGTTATTATATATATGTATATGTATATAGCTATATACATTCATATATCAAAACAATTATATGAACGTACACATTATGCTTTTTGCGTATCTGTGATCGTGTGTGTGTGTGTGTGTGTGTGTGTGTGTGTGTGTGTGTGTGTGTGTGTCTTTGCGTGCGTGTGTTTGCTTGCGTGTAATTTGTACATGTGAGCGTCTTTATGATAAATTCGAATTCGATACAATATTTACAATCAGAAATATAAGCTGATCTGGGCGTTTCTCATTTGATAAGAATCATCGGATAGAAATGGAAATATAAGATAGGTGACCTGTCATGTATGGCGTTTCCATGATATATTTGCCTTTCTATGGTTCAAGAGAATACTAACAGTCAAAGGCAAAGAAGCTGTCATCCCTATTTGCTAACAATTCTTCATACTCACTGGGATACCATGGTCAAAATGTGGTATGCATTTAATTTAATAATTGATGTTCACGCACATATGTAAATTCACACTTCACTTCCTCCTTTCTTAACACATATACACACAAACACAATCAGACAGACATGAACACACACAAACACACATATTTGCGCACCAAGTGGGACTGAGAAGTTGATGGATTTAAATGAATCGAGAAAGACTTGATTGAAGGACCAACCGCCCGTGTTCACTTATAGAGTTTTGTAAAACTGAAGGGCAACTGCAGTATGTAAATCTGAGAGAGGAATATATTAAATAATACCATAATTAAAAAATCTACCTGCATTTTCTTTTATCCAAAGCCAAGAACTTTTCAGCATCACTTCGTGTGTATATACATACATACATATATATATATATATATATATATATATTTTTTTTTTTTTCATTTCAAAGTTTCAGCTCAGAGCTGCGGCCATGCTGATGCACCACCGTGTTGCTACACTGTTATTACAGGGAGCCTCTTACAATATGTGGCACTTGGTGAAGAATGGAGTTTGATTTAGCAACTCTCATTTGCACCTCCTGCCGCGAGGTAGGTTCATCTGGGACTCTCGATAAGAAGAGGTCCAGCTTTG
>NC_068982.1:39732263-39734023 GCF_001194135.2 Octopus bimaculoides | reverse complement strand
TATATATATATGCTTGTGTGTCTGTATTTGTTCTCCCACTACCACTTGTAGGTACTATAATTTATACATGCCAAGGCGGCGAGCTGGCAGAATCGTTAGCACGCTAGACGAAATGCTTAGCAGTATATCGCCCGTCGCTACGATCTAAGTTCAAATTCCACGGAGGTCGACTTTGCCTTTCATTCTTTCAGGATCGATAAATTAAGTACCACTACTGAGGTCAATCTCATTGACTGACCCCTTCCCCCACAAAAATTCAGGCCTTGTGCCAGTAGTAGAAAGGATAAATTATACATGCGTGGTAGTTTTGAACCATCAATTGCTAATATATACATAGAAGCCAAAATTTGACTAAAAAGCTACAGCTGCTACACACAGGTGAATAGTATTTGAGTACCTTCCGTTAATTGATTTAGATGTATCTATCAATCTACAAACACTCGAACGTCTGCTAATTCTACTCCAGTAAAAGTGGTTGGAAAGTTAGTTCACATCTGAAGGGTGAATTACGTAACTGTCACATCACGAAGCGACTCGTTATGCTTCTCGGAAATTTTATTAAGTTATACTGTCATATTAATTTATGTATAGCATGTTTGTATATCTATGCATACATATGATATATGTGCATGAACAGATAAACATATACATACATGTATATATATATATATATATATATATATATATATATGCGCGTGTGTGTATATATATATGTAGGTTATGAGCGAAAGTGGTGTCAATTAGAACCAGAGGTTTCAGGTAATGCTGAGTAAGTGCTGTGGATAGACCATAGTTAAGTTCCAGCTTCGGTGATTTATGTGAATAAGGGGTCCAACGTAGGTCATATATCAGTGTGTGAATATAAGGATTTACTTTTCGTAATGACATAAAAAAAAAAAAAACTGTGTATAACATAGAACATTTATAAATAGAAGGTCTCACAGCTGTTTCCAGGATATTTATTATATCCCTTCATCGGAGACGGTGTGAGAGGATGGTTAAGCAATAGTTAGTTTACATAAGATAAGAAATAGAGAGTGAATGTAGGGATATTGTATTTGTAAATTCATTCTTTAGGCCGAATGGTATACATATAAGATTACCCTGTGAGTAAAATCCAATAGTCTTTAAGATTGGTCATTGCGTTTGTAAATCCATTATTAAGATTCCAATTCACTATGAGTAAAATCCAACAGTCTTTGAAATTGGTTATTCAAAATACAGAGTTTTATACACAGTGTTATTGAATCAAGGATTCTGTTTAAAACGACGTAAAAGCAGAGGATATATTAGTAGGATCAAATCGAAAAAAGGAAGAGGGGAATAAAGGAAGAGAAAAGAAAAAAAAGGGGGGAAAATAGAATAAAAAGATAGAAGAAAATTATAAAAGGAATAAAGAAAAGCAAGGCAGAAGGAATACAAAAACAGAGATAAGGGAATGTGTACCATAATGGTCAGTGAATATAATAAGAAGGTACAAACGGGAGGATAAAGGTGAAAGAGAGAGAAGGATATTAGAGTGTAGAAAGATTGGAGGAATGGGGTGGGGTATGGAGAAAGAGATATAAAGCTTTAAGGAGTGTCAATTGCAGTGATGGAGTCTAAATGATAGGGTAGAGAAAGGAATTAGGATGGACGGACTGGTAATAGTATGAGTAGTAGAATAAAAACATGTGTACATATGTTTGCATTAGACATGTATATATATGTGTTTGTGTGTTACATGTATCTGTGTGTATACATATATCTACATACAGACA
>NC_068982.1:39720797-39731891 GCF_001194135.2 Octopus bimaculoides | reverse complement strand
TATGGGAGAATATACAAAAAATAACAACAGACGAGGACAGGTGGTGTAAATAACAAAAGTATATATTAGTATGACGCTCGGGAATACGGAAAGTCTTTGACGTTTCGAGCTACGCTCTTCAACAGAAAGAATACGGAGACAAGGAGAAAAATACGGAGAAAAAAAATTGAATAATGCATGTATATATATGTGTTTGTGTGTTACATGTATCTGTGTGTATACATATATCTACATACAGACAAATATATCTATACATATTTACATACATTCCTAATTACATATATATAATTATATATAGACATACATACATCATATTTAAGAATGAATATATTTGTATATATATATATATATATATATATGTTAATAAATATATATGTGTGTGTGTATGTATATATATGTATATGTACCTACAATAATATATACCTACATACATATATACATGTAAAACATTTACACACACATATATATGTGCACACAAATGTGCATACACACATGTATAGACATTTGAAACTTAGAATTTCGGTGTAGTAGTTTCGCATTCTGAACATCAGTGTATGAACCAATACCGATAATGCACAATTGTACAGAAGAGATTAGCTTCTCAGAGACAGCTGAAAAGAAAAGGTAACGGATAAATATTCTTTTGAAAGGGATTTCACAGGAATATGTTTGCTAGATTTTATAATCTAACTACTTGCATCAGTGTACGACTTGTATCTCTTGGCTTAGATATTGAAGACTTCAACATTTAAATGACAGACATCAGTGCGTATGCGATTACACCTGACTCAGAGGAATTTACGTGAAATTAGATTGCTCGCTCCTGAGAATTGAATATTCAATTACCTTACTGAATAATCTAACAAATATTTGAACACCTGGAACGTCTCAAATGGGACGAAAAATTGTAGAACATGCTGAGTGTGGAGATTTTTGTTTCTAATTATATGCAAAGAATATAAGCAACAATCATCAATATGCTACTGCAACAAATGCAAGTGTTCCTGACAAATTCTGGAATCAAATCAAATGTATATTTTTAATATATCAAGGTTGTTCATCAAAAATAGACCATAATAGGAGTACAATGCTGGAGAGACTAGCAACTATTATGACCTCTCGTGACAGTTTAACTAAAAAGCAGTGTTATACTTAGAAATGTCATCGAAGAAAAAACAAGTTATTTTCACTATGGCTCAACAAAAGCAGAGGTACTGAAGATATTCGCAGGTAAGAAGCAGCAATCCATTAGTATGGATTAGTATGGACACCATTGATTACACATGATGCATTCAAGAGGCCAACTTGTCTAAAAAGAGTAAAATAACAATAGATGTATTTAGATGAGAATAACACCTAAATTTCGCAGCTGCTAGAGAAAGGGAAAAGTTTTACATGTCTACGAAAATGACTATATTAATGAGCGCAAAATGAAAGCCTGCCAATAAGCAATGGCTCCAATCCAGGAAAAAGTACTCGTGCAATGGAAAGTAATTCATAACTGATAAAAACACTTGAAAAATGGAAATTAATTGGTATATCATATAAATCTGTTTAGTACTGGAAATAGAGGAAAATATCACAATGCATGACATGAGAAATTTCTTCAGCCTCATTAGAATAATTTATGGTGTTAATATAATGATTCCAACATCACTGAGAGCTAAAGACGATACGGAACTTATACAGTAGAACGCGAGTGTCAACAACATGTGGAAAGATAACTTCGAAGATCAGGTTTCTGTAGCCAAAAGTAGGCTATTATTACTCAACACGTAATTTACATGCACCATGTGATATTTCAGAAAACAAAGAAGGTATCATCCACCCTATAGAACTTCGAGGCATTTGGGTGACTGCTAGGTGTTATAATGTGTTGAAAAAGCGGTAACTCCAATGCAATATATATCAGTAGTCTCGTTTGATTTCACTAGAAGTTCTAACGGCTTTAAATTAGCTAATAGTTTCTTACATTGATAACAACAGCCCGAAAGCTGTGTTTTCTTGTTGTTAAGGAATTTTGGTTTAGGTATTTTCTCAGAGGGAGAATAGGGCAGTTAGAAATTTCGGATAAATAACGAATGACCTTTCTAAGTATATTCCAGATTATAATGATTGGACACTTTACTAGTCCAAAAGTCTTCAGATAAAGTGGGATAGCGGTGTTGAGTTTTCTTGCCTCTGGTTCTGTATAAATTCAAATACTGAGCGAACATTCCCTTCAAGTTCTTGGCAATGAACGCCGTGTACATTTTCATGCTGTTTTCAAATAGAGCAACGGTCGGTTTACGTTGAAACGGCTGTCTTGGAAACTGAAGACTCGGGAAGTAAATAGATTGATTTCGGTATTTCTATTCGGGCGGGTTGGTAAAAAGGCTGTGCACATGTATATTTTTGCTTCCGGTTAAGATCTATAATGCTGGTTGCAATGTTGCCTATATGTCGAACATAAGAACAAAACTTTTCTTGCAAAAATTCAAAATCCTGACTGAAACTGACTATTAAGGGTACAATTAACTTATTACCCATTGATAATCAGCACCCCAATTAGATTTCTTTCTCGAAACCTAGACTGTCCGTGTCAAATTTATTAGGTTTACTATCTCATTTATAAAGCGTTGAGTACAACCGATTTAAATCGGAAAACGTTTTCTGCGAAATATACATAAATGTACACACACAAACAACAACACATATATGCGTCCCTCTATGTAAGTCTTTAAATACACGTATTGTGTATGTTTACGTATATATACATACATGTATATCGAATTTGACAAGCCGTGTCTTATTTACTTATCATCTCTTTCAATATAATGAATACTTGGCAGCGTTATGTAATTTCAATATTGAAATTACCGTTGCGAATAGTATATTTCAGACCTCAATGCAGAATGTTAGCGATATTTTCAACCTAAATTCAAATATATCTGGATGAAGGAAGAGGCTTTAGTGAAATGTGAATGCCAAAGAAAAACAGATTACATTAAAAATAGATTTTCAATGCTAAAATAAGTTTGACAAAATCAGGGAAAACATCTAAGTGGAATTCGAAAAATAAAGCGTTAAAATTGAGGTAATGATTTGTATGCATTAATACGTAAATATTTGAATTGAAATACACGCCCATATACACATACATATATATGTCTGCGTATGTGTGTGTTTATAGACACACAAACACAAATATAATATGTACGTATATATATATATATATATATATATATATATATATATATATATACATACACACACATGCATACATACATATATACATACATACATACATACATACATACGTATACAAAGCACCAGGTATACGAATATTCTACGTTCTCCGTCAATAAGTATCATAAACATTTGACAAATCGTTAAAGCAAAGTGTTAACTCATGAAAATAAAAGAAAATTTATTTTAACACAGCAGTCAGTATTTCAATATATGTTGTTATGTATATTAAAATAACTAATGTACCTATAATCATAAACCACTTTTCTGATGCAGTTTGTTTTTGGAATGATTTACAGCTCACACATCCTTAGCATGTTAAATAGTTCCGAAGAGTATACTTAATATTTAGATTCTTGCTAGACAATCAACTCTTCGGCGAGAGAAACTACACATTGTAAAAATTCACACTTACACATAAAGTAATTTAACTTTTTCATCTAAATACAACGATATCTCGGTTACTATGAGGGGACAAAGTGCACAAATATTTCTTCTCAGAACCATAAAATTCATACAGACTAACAAATTTGTTTCCCTGTAAATAATAGCTTTACTGTGATACTGCCGCTAGTGATTGACTTATTTTCTATGAAAATCGATGTAGAAAGTGCAAAAACTATTTTGGAAATGCTGCCCATCTTTGAGTTCTATACACTTCTAATGTAATTATTGGGAGATAACAGATATTTTTCGCGAGTACTCTATAGATAAATCTCTGTTGCAAGCGCCCTCTCCTTTGTTTTGTGTGGGAGCTCCATTCCTTCTCGAAATTTACTGTATCGAGAAATACACATTCATATTAACACTATTTTAATGGATTTATATACTTCCTATTCACAGTGATATTGCTTTTGGTTAAGCTATTCAAACTTGTTGCTTTTAAGATTCAATAGCTAAATAGTAGTGAATCGTGAAATATTTCTTAACTTGGATTAATGTGTCATGACAACAGTTCTACACTTCTTCCTAATATTATTTTCTTCTTTTCTCTAGTAAATATCTGTAATATAAAGTACAACTTTTGCAAATCTATACGCGAACGAATTGAGTGAGCAACGAAAGATTTCATATTTTGACACAATGCCAGTAATTTCGTGGGAGAGGCTAAGTCAATTACATCCTCCCCAGTGCTCAACAGTACTTATTTTATCGACCCGAAATGATGAAAAGCAAAGTCAACTTCAGCAGAATTTGGACTCAGAACGTAAAGACGGGGAAATGCCTCTAAGCATTTTGTTCGGCCTGCTAACAATTCTCGCTGTCTTAATGAAATATTGATAAAAAGACAAACCTTTTGTGGGAAAGAGATCTTAATTATCTATGCTTCTCTCTTTTACTTATCAACTCCATTGCTGTCACTGCCACCATCTTGCTTCTTTCAAAGAGATACAATTTTCTAGGTGGTTTCCATTCCACACAATTGCTTATTGCTTGCTGCTTATGATACTAAGACATGTTTATCTAGTGTTTATATGAATGAAACAGCGTACAAGTACATCACAATTTGTAATCAGTTAAAAATTTGAGCAATAGGAGTTTTAAGAATTTCAAGGCATTGTAAAAATATTTTATGTCAACGAATAATTTTGTAGTACATCAAGTGCTCTGCGGATGAGAACTGAATAATTAGTTTACTCTTGGCAATGAAAATGTTTTCCATTGTTCGATGATATCAAAACTAAATTTAGAGCTTCTTCAAATATCCTGAAACAAATAGTCTGGTGATTGTTGATAACTATAACACTATGAAGTTTACTAACATCACATTTCTTCGATAATAATTAACTGAGAAAAGATCACATGGCGAAATGTTTTAAATTTTTAGAAAATTTTACTATTCGTATTGGAAAGCATACATTTACAGACGTGTTAAATACTGTAACATTGTAGTGAAACTTCGACATCGTACCATCAGGGCTCTATTGAAATTGTTTCCCACGTTCATCGTCTCAAATAAGGTATCGAATATACTGACATCACACGCAAACACGTTTGTGAAGACTATTACCTTTTAATTTGCACCCTTCTCTCTCTCTCTCTCTCTCTCTCTCTCTCTCTCTCTCTCTCTCTCTCTCTCTCTCTCTCTCTCTCTCTCTCTCTCTCTCTCTCTTTCTCCGTATATATATATATGTGTGTGTGTGTGTGTGTCCACGCGAGCATGTGTGTGTGTAAATGCATAAAGATTTTCTTTGAAAAATATTATCTAAAAAAAAATTATATGAATAATTTTGAATGACATTTTTATATTCTGTGCAAGCGCTTTCGCTGTGCAACTCTTCGAATATGCGTATTTCCATGTAATCCATTTAGCGGAAGTTGATTTTAGTAATGGCATCAACTACTTCAGGTTAATTTTCGGCTTTCGAATTCTTATAAAGCATTCTTCTTTCGACTATTTTTGCTAAAACTTATACATACATACATGTTGGTGGTGGTTGTTCAGTTCTCATGCAGAGTCTAACTACATCTTGTACTTATACCTTAGATCCATCATGGCACCTGATGTGCCGTTTTAAATCGGAGAATGTTTTGAAAAGACACCCACATATATTACATATGTGATTTGGACCAGCAACAGCTGCAGTTAAGTTTTGATCTTTGTGGATCTTAAAATGTCTGTTAGATTTGCAAACCCTCTGCCATACACTGCATTAAAATGTGTGCATATACATAAATACATACATACATACATACATGCATACACATACTACAACGCTCTTATGTATATGCATACATATATATACATACATGCATACATGCATACATACATACATACACACATACATACATACATACATACATACATATATGTATGTATATATATATATATATATTTATATATATATATATACAATATCACTATTTGAAAAGGCTGATAAGAATAGACTTGATGGATTTATATCTTACCCATACACTTGCCGTAGAAATAGGAAAGGTTAAGGAAAGAAATTGACAATAAAATCTTCTGCGGAAGTCCAACAACACCACTCATTCGTTATGAATAAGTGCGTTAAGTGTTTAGATGTTAGAATGATATATTTCTGTACATAATTTAATATATATTGTAATTATCATAAGTATGAAAAGAGTTGGATAAAGGACGGGTAGTGTACTACGTTAGCTACAAAATAAATAAAAAAAAGACGTATTCAATTATCCAAAGAAACATAGGAACATCAACAGTTGTCTTCATTCAATCATTTGGAAAATAACATGTCAGCGAATGATGAAATATTGGATAATATTACATTGATATGAAGACCAAAAATAAAATAATTTAACAATATTGGAAGACAGGGAGAATATAAAAATATATATCGATCGTTAATGAAATACAAATACTAAATATAAGATGAATAATCTAGAAGACTCCAACTTATATCTCAAGAGCTATGTACCATGTAAGTTATATAAAAATGTGAATGCTTGATATTATAATATAACTTCGTAATATGATAAATTCATTTTCCTACAGAAAATAAAGATTGCTGTACAAGATACAAAAGCCGATTTATTACATTTTTCTTACCACTTATATTATGATCAAATCGGTCTTTAAAGGAGTACATCATATTGATTTGTTTTGCATAGACTAAATGGAACATAGGTTTAGGTATACTAAGTAAACAAACGAAATTCTCAATCTTGAATCACCCAAGAGTTTACATCTAGATATAATGAGCTAGTACTCATAATTTTTATTTGTAACAGCCTCAGATTTCGGAAAGGGAACAATGAATTACACTGACTCCGCTACCTGATACTTAGTCTTTCGACCTCTCGAAAATGAATAACAAAGTTATCCCCCGATGGTATTGAAAATCAGAACGTAAAGAACCAGCGCATATTGAGTATTAATCTAAACATTATGCTAATGCGCCAACAGAACGTCGTTCCAAATATTGGCTTCAAATTTTGGCACAAGGCCAGCCGTCTGGGGAGAGGATAAGTTGATTACATTGATCTCAGTATTCAACTGATACTTATTTTATTGACCTCTGAAAGGATGAAAAGAAAAGTCAACTTCGACAGAATTTGAACACAGACCGTAGAGACGGACAAAACGATGTTTAGCATTTTGCTCGGCGTGGTAACGATTCTGCTAGACCACCGCCTTAACATCGTTCAAAACATCGAAATTAAAAACTTTTTGAAAAGCCACAAATCTACTGTACTTGAGTGAAAGGGTTAAAGAAAATATTGTGTCATTCGTACATGTTATAAAAGAGGTGAGTAATATAAGTGATGTGAAATTTAGTCAATTGAGAATAATATGGTTTGCTCATTGTACATTCATACGTATAATATTAATTTCTCTTAACTGCTTATAGCAGCACATCTCCAAAGTCTACCGGAAATATGGAAGTGCTTGAAATCAAATTTATAAAATTAAGTATTCAAGTTATTTATACTAGTAAACTGCTATTTCGTCTTTAGATCCCCTGTCCAAGCACGATGCAATTTATAACTCAACCTAAATCTCAAAGCATCGTTTGAATCTGAAATTTAGCTCATAAGTTTCTACTGTGAAACATTAAGATGATCAGTTCGGTATAAAAGTATCACCTATCATCGCAGGCATAATTTTTAGAGGATCTTGTGCTATTTCCTTTGTATCAAGCAGCAAATGTTGCCGAAGCATTTGGGTTTTAACTTGAACCTCAAAAGACAAGGAAAATTAAGAAGTTCTTTAGATTAAAGTACTAGGCAGGGACGATTGAAGTGAGACATAATAAATATGTTGAGAGGCGGAGAGTCGTAGATATTGTTTTGTAGTTTAGTCCTAGGTCAGATCATAATCGTTCCAAACATGATCATCCCAATCTCCTCTAGTGTAATGCGCATCTACGACAGTAATATCCTCAGAAATATACCTGAAGTTATTGCTTTGGAGTTTAGACGTAAGTCAGCTCAGTAGAGCAAATCTGTGATTACCTCACTCTTGTTTCAGGTAATGTGTGTCTAGAACAGTATGTGTCAAAAACAGCACTGGTTAGAAGAAAAGTACATATAAAAATAGATTTACTTTTATTCATACACATACAAATATAAATATTTATAAGGGAGAGTATATTTGAGTGATAATATGACTGTCATGTATTTTATTAACTCTGGACCGAGCGAAGCTGAAGTCATCATCAATCGAATTCGGAAGCATAAAACGGATCGCAGAAAATATAAAGTATTTAGTTGGTTACAATTTCCTTTCAATTATAAATCATAGTTGCAACAATACTAATGATCTTAGACTTCAGCACAGGGTTAACAATTTTAGGAAGTGAGGTTAGTCGATTACATCGACCCCAGTGCTCGACTAGAACGTTTTTCATCGACCTCAAAATGAGGAAAAGCGAAGTTGACCTCAGCATAATTTGCTGACTCAGAATGTAAAGAGCAGGAAGAAATGTCGTAAATCATTTTGTCCAACATTCTAACGATTCTGCTGACTCACCACCTTCCTTTACAACGATAACGATTTAACTTAATCGTTACAGAAGGACAAAACCCCACATGGAGTAAAGATTTTTACCAACATAACATGGCAGTGCTGGATTAGGACGAATGTTGCTGCAATTTAGCCCCAGGAGACATCGTCTCCAGCTGGCTATACGACACGATCTGTGTCCTAATATTTTCGAACAATTATTCTGTGCTGAGGAAGGGAAATAACCCGGAAATCGCGATACACAGATATTGCTTCGAATTGAGTTGGGGTGCTAGATTCCCTTGTTCGAAAATATAAGGACACAGATCGTGTCGTATAGCCAGCTTGAGACGATGTCTCCTGGGGCAACATCCTAAACCAGGAACTGGCGTGTTATGTTGGCAAAAATCTTTACTCCAAAGTACTGTTGCCGAATACCTCTCGTTGTGAGATTTAAAAATAGTAATTTTCTAAAACCCCACATCTTGTAAGAGTAGTATTAGAAATAGAATTCATACTTTTCGAATTACATCAGAAACTATTTCTTAACCCCTTGAAGTCACCTGAGCATTTTCAAAACTGTGATTGTTCAATTGTTCCAACCAGTAAGGAATTCAAATATAGATATTAAGAAAAATATTGATGAAATGTGGATATTAGATGCGATTTCCTCTTGGGGACATCAATGATTGAAATTATTAGAATTATTTCTAACTGGACAACGAAACTAAGACATTGGTGTTGCTAGACATTGACGTTGCTTCATAGAAGTCTGCGCTATCTAACTATGATAATATTTGTGACTAAGTAAACAGACATTTTCTAAAAGCCCAATTTCTTATTACTTACTGTTGGGTACATATCAAGGCGATTCATGTTGACAATGAAACACTTAAGCAAAAAATCTTCAGATTTTGCCACTGTCTCTCATTCAAGTGTTCTTGCCTTTAAAAACATAACCATGGTGAAATAATTTGTTCTTTTAAGTTAAAATAAATAAAACACTCTTGTATCAGACGACATTTATATATTCTCCAACAGTTTTTTTTTTCCGCCAGTCACTTGTTTTATGTTACAGAGATCTCACAGTCGATTACAATGCGAATATTAATGAGACAAAATGTAAAGGACACCACAAAAAACGATAAAAAGGACGCAGCATGTAAACAAAGTTTTAAATAAGTAAAAGCTTGCTTTGTTTTCTTTCTTGCTATGTTTTTACTGTTCAGACTTCATTTCACAGACTCAAAGGTATTAAACGCATTGTTTGACTTTCATGTTAAAACTAATTCAGCTAAAAGCAAGCTGATAAGCCAATATTATTTCTTATATGTGGGCCTGTATAGAAAATTCTTTTAATAAATGTTTGTCTTTTATATTAACTTTAAAACAGGTATTTTCAACTCACTCATAACTTGATGAATTTTTAATGAAATACTTAGATTAAACATATCATACTGAAATAGTTCTGTACAAATTCAGAAAGAAAAATTTTAATGCAATAACTACAACGTAAAATTTTAATATATAGTCATATTTTAAATCTCCTTGCTCTAAAATATAAAACAAATATTACTAAGATTTTTTTTATATCTAACACCAATATATTATTGAGAAAATACAGAAAAGGTTATATCCTCCTAACGTGTAAATATCTGGGTTATATCGCATCTATATCAGGTTAGATATCCTAATGTATTGTGATTTGTCTTACGGACAAAAGGGTCTCTAAAACAAAGAGTGCGAGATTGTGGATAGATGACCAGTACATACCATATAAGCAATTGTTACAGGTTATTATCAGTATCATACCATTCAGCAATATTAAATCACAATAAAAAGAATTAGAGAAATCACACATTGTGAAGGAATAAGCAGAGAATTTAGCTTCTCCCAAGTATTATGACAAGTTTCAAATTATGGCTCAAGGCTGGCAAATTCGGGAGAGGGTTAAATCGATTACATCGACCGCAGTATTCAACTGCTACGTATTTTATCGATCTCGAAGGGATGAAAGGTGAAGTCGACCTCGGTGGCATTTGAATACAGTTCATAAAGAAGGGCGAAATGTCGCTCGCTGCCTTTATAACAAGAAATATTGTTTACATTATTTACATTTGACCTCATCTTGATTGTTGTTAACACAACGTTTCGGCTGATATACCCTCCAGCCTTCATCAGGTGTCTTGGGGTAATTTCGAACCGAGGTTCTTATTCCTAGGATATTTTTTCAATCTTCTTCTTCTTCTTCTTCTTCTTCTTCTTCTTCTTATTATTATTATTATTCAGGTGTCACTGCTTGGAATCGAACTCGGAATCTTGAGGTTAGTAGCTCGCACTCTTAACCACTATGGCATATGGCATAGTGAACTGAATAATAATGAAAATAATAATAATAATAATAATAATAATAATAATAACAACAACATTGAAAAAAT
>NC_068982.1:39719177-39720787 GCF_001194135.2 Octopus bimaculoides | reverse complement strand
TGTATATATATATATATATATATGTATGTATGTATGTTTGTTGTTTGTTTCTGTGTCTGTTCCCCACCATCGCTTGACAGCCGATGTTGGTGTGTTTACGTCACGTCACCTAGTGGTCTGGCAAAAAGAGACCGATAGAATAAGTACGAGGCTTACAAAGAATAAGTCCTGGGGACAAGCTATTCGACTAAAGGTGGCGCTCCAGCATGGTTGCAGTGAAATGACTGAAACAAGTAAAAGCGTATTAGTTTCAGTAAGAACTTGATGCAGCGACAGTAAGGATATCTCCATAGCAACAGCGACACTAAAGGTATCCAATGGATAAAAAATCTATGTTGTGAGTCATGTCTAACTTAATTCTAATGAATGAGCAAGATCTTAGATTATGTCTCTTCGTAAAATAATGTTATCAAATAAAATGGAAGTATAATGTTAGCACAAGCACGGGAATTTATTTTCTCTTTAACATCAATATTTTGAAAATCTGCCTTGATGGATTGCTCCAGATAGACATGATTTACATATTAACGGATTCAATAAAATTAATACATGTTAGATATTGCGATTAAATCGATTGGATGCAAAGTAAATCTGTTTTGTATATAAAAAACAACAATCTGTGTGCGTCATGAAAGCAAGTTATCGTTAAGTGATCAGCAATCCATAACATTCTGTGGGAATATAAATTTGTCGATGAAGTTGAGAAGTTATATCTGAAAATTTTATATAAATAGTTTTATCGATGATTTCGTTTTCCTCTTGAATATTTTTATTTTCTTTTACACGTATCTATGCTTTGCGATCCCAGGTGTCAGGTGATATTGGTATAGAGATGCAAAATTAAATGTGGTCGTGCTGTTCAGGCAATCGGCAATAAAGCATTTCTTTTCTCTTCGTGATACAGAGAGGAAGTTGTTGACAGAAATAATACTACGAGTTCGCTTTCAACCTACCAATATGTGTCACAGACATTTGTTGACTTTGCAAATTGTGCATTCTGTTAAATAAATGAAAAATATGAATCTAAAAAAAAAAAATTCACCAAAGGAATAAGCAAATAGAAGTGGAATGTGTGAATAGTAGACTGCTATATAAGCGAGTTTCTTAATTCTTTTCTCTCAAAACGATCAATTGCTCATGCTTTATTTTATTAGATTACACGATATAAATATGCACAAATCTCTCTATTCCTTCTACTACCTATGTATTTACATAAGACTATATTCTTCTACTATCTATTCCTTCCACTACCTATGTATTTACATATGTATGTATGTATGTATGTATGTATGTATGTGTGAAGGCTCATGGCTTAGTGGTTAGAGCGTCAAGCTTATGATCGTGAGGTTGTGAGTTCGATTCCCGGACTGGGCTGCGTGTTGTATTCATGAGCAAGACACTTTATTGTACGTTCCTCCAGTTCACTCAGCTGTAGAAATGAGTTGTGATGTCACTGGTGCCCAGCTGTATCAGCTTTTGTCTTTTCCTTGGATAAAATTGGTGGCGTGGAGTGGGGAGGCTGGTATGTATGGGTGACTCCTGGTCTTCTATAAAAACAATCACTATCCCTTCTGTGTATCAGGTATTTGGTTAGTATATCCTGTACCTAG
>NC_068982.1:39715389-39719129 GCF_001194135.2 Octopus bimaculoides | reverse complement strand
ATGAGTGACCATGGTTTCTACCATACTGAGTTCTTATTTCTTTGTCTTCGGTGTTATCCTTCCGACAGATATCATTATAGAGTGTCTTAGCTACAACATCATATCTCATCGGTAGATAATACCGTGATTAAATTTTTGGACAACTACTCATGATGTGGTTGGTATCTTCGGTGTAGACTTCACAAAATCTGCATCGGTTGTCACATTTTAAAGATTTTCCTGCATCACTATCCCTTCTGTGTATCAGGTATTTGGTTAGTATATCCTGTACCTAGATTGCAAACGTATACTCTTCAAAGTGGGAAGAAGTAATACGGTTACTGGTACATGATAGACGGCTTTGATGATCAATGTTACTATCATTGCGGAGTTTTCTACCAACACATCCACGCAGAGTCTTCCGCTCATATATGCTCATCCTTTCATTTGACGATACGTAGCGGTAGAGTCGTGAGACTTCTTTGGGCATGTATTTAAGATTATCGGATAAGGAATGCTGCTCAAGCATCTGCCTTCCAAGTCTTGAGATATTATCAGCTACATTAATGCAAACTTAGTCAAGGGATGTGCTTCGACACTCGGTGGTTAAAAGATGTTGCCGAAGGCATATGATAGATATTCAAAGGTATTTTGGATCGATGTTATGCCTCTGCCGCTTTGTTTTTGTTTTAGGTAGAGGCGGTCTACATCACTGTTTGTGTGGAAATTATGTGTGTTTGTTAGTATTTTCCGGGTTTTCACATCAATGGCTCGGATCTCATCAAGCGTCCAGTGAATCAGCCCAAATGTTGGTATGAGTACTGGCATTGCAAGTAAATTGTATGTATGTATATGTATGTATGTATGTATGTATGTATGTATGTATTTATACACACACACACACACACACACACACACACACACACACACACATATATATATTACAATACTGTTCCAGGTTCATGACATCTTTTCAAGAACCTTTTTATAATTTCGAATGCGCTTCTTGCGGACATTTATGAAAGAGTAATGTGCTTTATTCCATAACCAACGTTTCCAGGCGATCACAGTCTCGTTTTCAGTTTGAAGTAATGCTGGAATGCATGTCTCTAAAGAGTATACAAGTCCTACGTGATTGGTGTAAACTTTACCGCTGGAATTCGCGTACTTAAATTTCCAGATTGATACAACGACTATAAAACGTTTATTACACCTGTCTGACTTGCATATGTCATTAACCTATTTATTTTACAATCGCGTTGTGCTCTGCGTATAGTTTCCATCACTGTTGTATATTTTATTAGAAATTTTGTGCGGCTTAAATCCATAGACCATTAATAGTTTTCTTATTTAGTTCTATTTTGTGTTCTGTACTGTAATGAATTGCGATGTAGTAAGTGTATGGTGAGCTGACTGTAGAGTGTCGTACCTGTATGTTGAGAATAACAAAATTTTGAAGCCCACGACTTCCCTGTTTGGAATCGAATTTATAAATTACATGGGTCATTAGTTGCGTGTTTGTACATTTACATGACTGTAGGTGGTTATTCGTAAAAAGGATTGTAATTTACTCTTACTCTTCATACATAATACTTTTTATACATAATTGTTTTTATACACAGTTGTTCAGATAGGGAGCAGCAGACACATTACACCATCGGTACAGATATATGCGTGCAGTAAGTCGGAGACAGAAGGTATCCACATAAATAGAAAATGTTTAACAGAAAAGCCACATAAACAGAAAAGCTACTACATGGAAGAGCATTCCCCTCAATAAATGGAAGAATGAAATTAATTTTTTGTTTTTTAAATTGCACTAAATAATTAAAAGTTTTCTAACAAACAGATAGACAGAGCTGTAGCATAGTAATTAAGTTATTAAGAACATACAATCAGTTATAAAAATGCATTATAAAAATTAGACTTATTCGAATTATAGGTTAGATGAACACATAAACAGAAGATCGTAAAATAAGACATCTCAGCGACAATAATATGTACAAACTCTAAGGTTAAATAAATTGCAAATACATAAAGCCGGGGACAAGCTACTGGTGACAAATATTGCTCATAATTAACTTTGAAAACCTAGAATTTCTAATTTTCATGGATTGAATTGTTTTATTGGTCTTACAAATACAAGATAATCATAGCGCCTCATCATGCATGGTGAGGCGGTGGAACAGTGTCCTCACATATGCAATGAAATTTGGCAATGCACTACACACAAAAAACAAAATGGAATACAAAGACATTAGTGGACAACACATTTATACCCATCACAGTTCTTCATAAAACTAAACTAGACAATTATTGTTGGAAACAATTCCCACAACACAATACAATACTAAAGTAAATACACACAAAACATACGCTAGACACGAAGTTAAAATAAAACACCAAACTTGTGACGTTTAACTATAACACTGAATTCCACTTCCGTCTCAAATCAGCAACATTACCTCATCCTGCAAATTAAGCAACGGATGTCTAGAAACGCTGAAGAGGTATTTAGGAATCTTACTCTTCCAAAATTCAAATAAATACTGCGAAAATCTGAACGATGTTGAAAAATATAAAAGAGGTAACGCTAGAAAGCATTGGCTTTAGTGCATAGTCTCCTTTCAATACACTGTAAAAAAATATCTGTGCTTCATGTTCAAATTAATTGTCGTTACGCATGTTAGCTATAGGCATAATAGCGGTTCTACGTTGAATACCTTTAAGAAACGCTATAATATGAACAAAAATACTCTTTCTAACAAATAATGAGAAAATTAACACCACTAACGGAATAAATAGGGAGTTTAAAGTCATGGGGCACCGATTTGAAATTGCAATGGAATATTGTGTCCAACGGTCCAGCATATAATTTTAACTGAAAAATAATTAAAAAAAAAACATAGCCTTTGCACAATCGAAGCGTTTCAAATAATACTTAATGGATAATATCTTAATCGATAGTGGATAATAACTTAATCGAAGGACTAAAAGTATAATGTCGTGTTTGAATAGGATTTGCACTAATTTTAAATTCTATTTTTAAAAATTCTGATTAACACCGATGTTAAAAACAGTTACCAAATTACATGACATCTTTCTTCAGAACTAGAAAATTATGGAAATTAACACCGTAAATATACATAAAAAATAATGTAACGCTTTTCAAGTGAAACGATTATTTCTCCTATTTGTGTTCTTGAGCAAGACACTTTATTTCACGTTGCTCCAGTTCACAGAGCTGTAGAAATGAGTTGTGACGTCATGTGTGCCAAGCTGTATCGGCCATGTACGTGTATATATATTTGGATAATATATATATATATATAGGCGCAGGAGTGGCTGTGTGGTAAGTAGCTTGCTTACCAACCACATGGTCCCGGGTTCAGTCTCACTGCGTGGCACCTTGGGCAAGTGTCTTCTACTATAGCCTCGGGCCGACCAAAGCCTTGTGAGTGGATTTGGTAGACGGAAACTGAAAAGAAGCCAGTCGTATATATATATATTCGTATATATGTATATGTGTGTCTGTGTTTGTCCCCCTAGCATTGCTTGACAACCGATGCTGGTGTGTTTATGTCCCCGTCACTTAACGGTTCGGCAAAATAGACCGATAGAATAAGTACTAGGTTTACAAAGAATAAGTCCTGGGGTCGATTTGCTCGACTAAAGGCGGTGCTCTAGCATGGCCGCAGTCAAATGACTGAAACAAATAAAAGAGTAAAAAGAGTAAAGAGTATATATGTGTGTTTGTGTGT
>NC_068982.1:39714383-39715339 GCF_001194135.2 Octopus bimaculoides | reverse complement strand
TATATATATATATATATATATATATATATATATGTATAGTAAGAGGGGGGATAAAATATCCAGGCACATATCGAACTAGCAAGAACTAGCATCTCAACAATAGCACTATTAAAGTCGTTAGACTGAAATGACAAGAGAAAAGAGAATAAATATGTGCTAGTGAGCATACAATATAATTAATTCAAACCGATGTGTTTATTATTATGCCTGTCTATGTTTACGTATTTATGTGTGGAGATATCTGCACGCATGAATCTGTGTATGCCTGTCTGTGTTCAAGTATATAAGTGTCTCAAAATATCTGTATGCATCTCTGTGTGTATAAGTATATATGTGTGTATATCCACACACACACACACCCTCATGTATGTTTATATAATGCGACTGAGAGGGCTATTCAGCACCAGTACAGCTAGAAGTAAGAGTCAAAACAACTCATAGCCGCAGTAAGCACCATCTTATTGACTGACAAGGGAGGCATACTCTCGAAGCATCGAGCATAGCCAGATCACCAGTGATTTCGCATTTATATTAATGTTCGTCAGTGGCTCTCACCGACGCCTTTAGTTAAACTCAACTCGCCTAGTCAGCTTATAGGATCACCGTAAAAATTAAACGCTGATTTCATAAATAGCAATGGTGTAAATTATACATAATAAGGGTAGCTTGTTAACAATTTTTCAACTGAGAGGCAGCAATATGTATATCACTAAAGAGACTGAAATCAGCGTATGATTTCTACGGTAATCTTATAAGCTAACAAGTCGAGTTGAGTTTAACCCAAGGCTATGGTAAGAGCCAAAAACGAGCATTAATGCCAAATCAGTGGTAATCTGGCCTTGCCCGGTGCTTACAAAGCTTGCCTTATTTCTAGCAATACTGATGCTGAATAGCTTTAGTGGCGTATATATTTTTGCCTTTCGGTAAAAAAGATTGCTAACAAACCACCCTTATTA
>NC_068982.1:39713278-39714373 GCF_001194135.2 Octopus bimaculoides | reverse complement strand
CCATGCTGGAGCACCGCCTTTAGTCGAGAAAATCGACCCCTAGTACTTATCCTATCGGTTTCTTTTGCCGAACCGCTAAGCTACGGGGATGTAAACACAACACCATCAGTTGTCAAGCGATGTTGGGAGGACAAACACAGACACGGAGACTTATACACACACGCATACACACACACACACACATATATATATATATACATATATACGACGGGCTTCTTTCAATTTCCGTCTACCAAATCCACTCACAAGGCTTTGGTCAGCCCGAGGCTATAGTAGAAGGCATTCGCTCAAGTTGCCACGCAGTTGGACTGAACTCAGAACCATATGATTCGTAAGTAAGCTATTTACCACACAGCTGCTCCTAACCCTATATATAAAATTTTAATAATAATATAAGGTAAAATTAGAAATAATTTTACCAAGTAGTGAGTACGTAAAAAAAGCCTTTTAGGTAAATTGTACAAAATATTCTATAATTATATACATAATTATAATAAGAGGTTAGCTAATTGCCTCGTCACGTACTGAATTAGAAAATGACTCTAATGTCTTTTCTACTATCATAAAATCGCCGAGACAATAACACACTTTCAATGTAGGCAAAAGAAGAGATTTTATGGTAGAAGAAAATACATTAACGTCTATTTCTAATTCAGTACGTGGCGAGGCATTTAGCTAACCCCTTATTATAATAATGTATATAATTATACAATATTTTGTATAATTTACCTAAAAAGATTTTTTTATCTACTGACTCCGTGGTAAAATTATTTCTAATTTTACTCTATATTATTATTATTAAAATTAAATTTCACTCCTAGAACGAAACTGCATTTTTCTGCGGGATAGTTCGTAGCACACACGTGGGTATAAAAGAAAGATATGAATTACACTCATCTGTATATATTATTACGAGTGCTGTTAAATATTAATCATACAATGTCGCTCGATCGCATGCATATTTAATTTTAACACTCGTAAATTTATTTTTGGAATATTACGCTAATTATGTTTTATGTTAAGTTCGAAATGCGTCCGTAATTGACCGCGGTCTTGTTGATTCATCATTTTTCTTCTGTTTATATATATATATAT
>NC_068982.1:39711410-39712701 GCF_001194135.2 Octopus bimaculoides | reverse complement strand
TATATATATATATATATATATATATATATATATATATGTGTGTGTGTGTGTGTGTGTGTGTGTGTATATATATATATTTATATATATATATATATATATATCTCTGTGTGTGTGTGTGTGTGTACGCATATTTATTTGCGTACATATATTATCACTCGCGCGTACATTTCGTGTTTTCTACCTATGTTACTGTGCACCCATGCAAAAGTTGAAAGCAACGCCTGTGCAGTTATAAAGTATTAGAGACGTGCCATATCAATTTTAGTTTTCCATGTATGATAATAGGCGTATATTTTAGAATCGCTGTACATTAATGTTATTTTCAAACGGAATAGAGAATGCATTGGATTTACTCAACATGTCTGTTAAGTGATGAGGTAAATTATATATAGTGAAATAACAAAACGGTATAATGTGAAGTTTTCAATGTATTTTTCATAAGTAATGATTTATATCCATTGCTGTGAAAAAAAGGTGTGATCACAAGTATGTCGAATACCTTTTTTTCAGTTTGGCGTTAAGTTTTTCATGTTCCTTGTTACCAAAACACAATTATGATTTTAACAAATTTTTTATTTGGTGCTTCGGATTTGCTAAAATAGGTCTCCTGAGGAGATAAAAACTAAGAGCAGTGAATGTTGCATTTAGTTTGACGTACATTAATAATTTCATTTCGTTTCACTTATATTAGTTTCACATGCGATGACGCTTAATTATTTCCATGTAACTAGTTAAGCGTGAACGCTTACCGAGTTACACAGATTATGCTTCTTTAGTACAATAGACATTGCAAATTGAAGCGCTCTCACCTTGAGCTGTATATTTAACCATTGACATGATGTAATTATAATGCTGCATGTGTTGTCTCAGCAGGCCTGTTCTCTTTTTTTAATATAGATTAAAAAAAAAGAAAACGTGCAAAAAAGTAGTAGGACAAACACAAATACAAATATACACAGATACTCACACACACACACGGACACACACATGTCCGAAAGGCTTCTTTCAATTTCTTTCGATGAAATGCCGAAGTTGGGGAGTCCTTACTGATGAGGCAACGGAAATTGCCGAAACTCAACGGTCAGTATCGGGAGTTATCGATCAGTGTCATTCTGGCGATTATAGCCCCCGTCAGTGTATATGTATAGAATCATGTGCCTTGATTCGAGTATTAGAGCATTTTAGCTCTTATTCCAGCAATGTAGGTATTTCTATTACCCTTGTCACATTTACTGACAATTATATATTGCATATATATGAATATATATATATATATATATATATATATATA
>NC_068982.1:39707960-39711241 GCF_001194135.2 Octopus bimaculoides | reverse complement strand
CATGGAATTGATAATAATATCTAAATACAACTCAAAACAAATCAAATGTTAACAGCCATTAAAATGTGACAATGAAGTGATCACCACAAACTTTTCGCTTATCAGTTTATACCATAATGGGGAGTATAAAATAATAGCTCACTTCACTGTTGACTCAATTATCGAGAGATTCATATAAAATAATAATAATGATAATAATAATAATAATAATAATAATAATGATAATAATAATAATAATAATAATAATAATAATAATAATAATAATGAAGATGATGATGAAAATAATAATAAAACGCTGAGAAAAATTAAAACGAAAAAATAACGAAACTCAATGTTCTAAAATTTTCAATAATTAAATATAGTTCACATTATTTTCATGTATATGTGATACATGAATAACAATTCAAATTATTTGAGAGGTGTTGCTTTCAATAAAATGATTTAAAAACAATGACTAAATGTAGACAGCTCAACAAAAATTTCATAGGAAAAATGTGTTTCAGTATACGATGTGTGATTTCCATTAGAGAAACACGGACAGTAATTTCAAACAGGTGTTATAAATGTATAATAATATGCTGAAACCAATCGAGTGTTTCAGATATATGATTGATACACTATACAATTTCATATGAAAGCTTTTGTATGATAAATCAAATGTTGGAAATTGTTTAAAAATAGAGATAATGAATTAATATATGAGCTTCTCTCTCTTTTTCTGTCTATTTGTCTGTCTGTATGTATGTCTGCCTGTCTGTCTATCTATCTATCTATCTATCTATCTATCTATCTATCTATCTATCTATCTATCTATCTATCTATCTGTCTGTTTGCCTGTCTATCCGTCTATGTATGTATGTATCTATATGTTTATATATCTATGTATTTTGAACGTACATATGTATGTATCTTCGATATAATTTTTTTTTAAATACGTGTTTATTATGAACTTCCGGTAACGCACGCCCAATGATCTACAATATCTTCTTTTATACTTGCCCCGACGGTAAGGAAGTGTTCATTGTCGAACTACAGCTTATGCGCATGAACGAACGCAAATAAGTTGTCATTTGAATTTATTATATTCGAATATCTTTATTACAGCTTATATTTCATTGTATTTTTATTTCAAGTTAATATTCTTCAGTAATTCATCATTACATTTTTGTGATATCAAATGTACATTCTGCTAACAATTGATTTATAATATTTCATCATGTATTTGTCTGCTTTAAGTTTTACGTCTTCAACTGTTACATGCTTTGTGGAGTTCTAAAAAAAAATTAATTTTTCATTGCTTGGCATACCTACACAGTAGTGCCCCCGCCACCGAATTTGTTTCCTCATAACTTCCTGAAAAATGTATATCTTTCAGGGTGTGTAGATTATGATTACATCGGAATTTACTATATAAAAACAAAATAAGAGAGAAAATAGTGGGCTCGCTCTCATGAATATTCAGCGGTATCACATATCAACAAAATGAAGCTTGAAGTTTCGAAAAACATTGTAGTCTATGTCAGTATGCATGTATGTATGTATGTATGTATGTATGTATGTATGTATGTATGTATGTATGTATGTATGTGTGCTTACCGCTTTTCTCTTCTCGTATTTCGACATAATCGTAATCCACTCTTTCGGAAAGTTGTCTGAAGAAAATTTCATTCAGAAATACTCATTTTTCTGAAAGGTATGAAGAAACAAAGCCAACGCATGTGATATTTCTAATACTAGGTATATACATCATCTGAAACGTATTTGAAGAAAATTTCAGAATAAATAATATCCATTTTGTGGACGTTATGATGATACAAAGTTAATGGGGCATAATTCTGTACGTATTCTTATTGCATTAACAACGATACATATAATTTTAGCCATTTCTTTACAGTATATGTGATACTAAGATGACATGGTATGGCTGCAATGAAATGACTAAAACAAGTAAACAATAAAAGATAAAGATATCGGCTTGCTTCGCCTCACTGTCATTCTGTATCTTTGATTATATAACTGTATGTCATATATAAAAAAACAATACATTTCTCTCGTTCGATTTGCATTAAAAGAGTTACAACAGAAACGTCGAGAGAGTAACGGAATTTACGATGAAATTGTGTTTAGTAACGAATATTGTGTTTAAAATGCATCGAAATATGTGTGCGTGTGTGTGTGTGTGTGTGTGTGTGTGTGTGTGTGTGTGTTAAATGTATTACATGCACGTTCCTTTAGCATAATTGAGTTTCATCTTATAGCTTGATAACTTCCTTCATATTGTATGTTTTGCTTTCGTTCTTCCCACATGCGTGTTTGGTTAAAATGTTTGATGATTTTAGCGTCCTTTGGATGGCAGCTTAATGAATAAGGGGATAGAAGAAAACAAATAAGCTGACTACGGGAATCAATGTCAGACAAATATAATTTCCCGAGACTTTTGACAAAAACAAGATACATAAATCAAGCAACCAGAGTACTGAATCTCTACTGGTCAAAAATGTAAGTGATAAAAAACAGCTGATAAACAAATGGCATCACCAGGAAGTGAAACAATCAGAACGCTGCATTTCTGTCAAACCAAAATGTTACCAGAACATTAAAAAAAAACAAGTGACATATTCTGGCTGTCAGCCAAAATAATAGACTACAGGTGGATAAAAAAAATGACATCATTTACATAAATTTACAACCAATCATTTACATAAATTGATATCAAATCAAAAATTGAATCCTTACCTTAATAACCTATATATACAGAAAATGTTCAGCTCAAAACAGTTCAAACTGTCGCTAGTAAAACCAACGACGAAGATTCTCTTTCATACACTACGACAGAAATTGTAAAGCAAAATTGCCTTTCTTTTCTTTGATTTTTCTTACTCTTTTATAAACGTAATTCTATCTAATTGATAATGTAACTAAATGTAACTGAACTCTCAACAATGTATCACTGTTATGAAATTCATCGAACGTTTGAACTTGTATAACTGTCTCTGTCTGTGAAACTTATTGAACATCGGAATTTGTATTAGCACTAGATCATCATTTAAGCATGCTTTTCCGAATTTTCCGTTGTACCTTCAATCTATCATAAACTTTTTTTTTATTTACCATTGAAGACAGAGCAATTAACGAAACGAGTTTAGCATTTTAATTAATTTGTTACCCAGTTTAAAAACTACAACACGTTTTCACACTCAGGTGCATTTTCAAGGCCCAAAACAAAATCTCCAATCTTCGTGTGTGAGAATATCATTATATATATATATATATATATATAT
>NC_068982.1:39706980-39707662 GCF_001194135.2 Octopus bimaculoides | reverse complement strand
TGTGTGTGTGTGTGTGTTTGTGTTGTGTATCTGTGTGTGTGTGTGTGTGTGTGTGTGTGTGTGTGTGTGTGTGTGTGTAAGTGTACATATGTATGTATATATGCATACTTATATTATTATTTGATTGAACGCCACGCATCCATTTCCAAGTAAGTTATATTTTAATAATTTCGATGCGACACTTCTGTTCTATTACTCTTTATTTCCTAACTTGAGTTTCTTACTTTCCATCTGGATTAGCTGTCTCCTGTCCAAGCTTGTTCCTTCTCGTTCGACATCTCACCTCGTTTAGGCTTAGAAGCCCTTTCTGTTTGTTTTCACTGTCCTGTTTTTGTTTCCAATTTTGACCCTCGGCAAAGTCCCAAATTCTATTTAATTTGTTTTGAGCGAGTAACTTTTATCGAAGTGTGTAACTTTTGAGTAACTTTGAAGAAGTAACTTTTGTCGTGAATTGCTAGAAATACAGATTAGAAAAACAGCCGACAACTAATGAAGGGTCGTTCTTTATGCTGCTTGTCTTGTTTTCCATTTGTTTCTTTCGTTGTTCGCAAAAAGTTCATATTCCATGTACTCGTATTTCGTATTTCATGCTGTTTACGTTCTGTGACGTCATGTGCCCACATATGCATACGTATATACATATATATGTAAATATATACATACATATATATATATATATATA
>NC_068982.1:39703060-39703663 GCF_001194135.2 Octopus bimaculoides | reverse complement strand
CCCGGCCCGAAAGTTGTCCTGAACAGGCGGGTCAGGTGTTCCTCGTCGACGCCCAGATTCTTCCCGAGATCGTCGTCGCACCTCCCCTCCACTAATCCTCTATAGAACGCTTTTGTGGAATCAAAGTTGCACAAACGGCGACCACACCTGTTCACCGTAGTCTATGAAGCGCCGGAGGTGTCGCAGTCTCAGTGCATGTCTGCGCATCATCAACCACGGCATGTTGTCGGTGGTGTTGGTGCTGTTTCGTGACAGTTGGGATGTGGTGTTTGGGTTTTTGGGGGTGAGGTGGGAGTCTTTTTCGTGTTCCCTTCTTCTTGTGGGTTTGTTGTTGTTGTTGTTGGTGGTGGTGGTGATGGTGATGATTCTGTTCTTGGTGGTACTGGTGGTGTTGTTGTTTGGTTCGGCTGGCTTGCTGGCTGCTGGCGATTCTCCATTTCGTTGTACAGCTGCTTCACCAGTTGTGCATATGGCGGTGTGGGCAGTAATGCTGGCTTTTTCTTGTGTTTCTGGTTTTCTTGTGGTTGTTGTTGTTGTCTTTCTTGGTATTGTTGACGTTGTTGTTGCCTTTGCTCCTGGGCTACTGGGCATATGTTTCGAAGG
>NC_068982.1:39702441-39703050 GCF_001194135.2 Octopus bimaculoides | reverse complement strand
TTCTTGGTATTGTTGACGTTGTTGTTGCCTTTGCTCCTGGGCTACTGGGCATATGTTTCGAAGGTGAATTTTGCTACTACAAACGTAGCAAACTGGCCTTCTGCCTTCGACGGCAACCTGGAAACTTGAATCCTCCGTTAATTGGATTCTGTGTGGAATTTTCTCATAATTTGCTGGATCAACTTATACCAGGAGTTGAAATTCCTGGCCGATCCAGTTTTCATTGTACACGGCAGTAGCTTCTAAAATGTTTATTTCCTCCTCTATGCCGAGACATATGGCAATTTCAGGAGGCACATTCGAAATCTTTATCTTCGTAACCCTACGACCAAGGTACGTAGGGATCATGAGCAGGTTCTCATGTTGTACTGACTTTGTGGAGAGGTCCTTGGCTCGCTGCTCGCTGTCAAATCTTACGTCTATTGTTGCGAACTTCGTTCCTCTCGTTATACAAATTTTATAAGACCATAGGGGCACTTCTTAGGCACTTCTCAACCTTTTCTTGAGTTAATTTTTCCGGAGTCTTTGTTTTTGTATTTATGGTTCTGTAGATGATAGGTTTTTTTTCTATGTTTATTTTAAAGTCCGCAGGTGTTTGAAGATGGACTG
>NC_068982.1:39699866-39702431 GCF_001194135.2 Octopus bimaculoides | reverse complement strand
GTGGTTGAGGCAGCAGCAGTAGATTCAGAATGATTGCTCTTCTCCACCACCTGTCTGCGTTCATGCGGAACGGCATTAAGTTCTTTCGTCTCTGGCATTAGGGGCAGGAAATCGGCCTCGTTGTATACCTTAGCCATATTCGTTTTACAAAATATGGCTAGGATCGAGGAAGATGTTTTTGAATTTTTGGAAATAAGGCCCTAAATAGAGCTATTTCCGATTTGAAAAATATATGTTCACGAAGTATTTTGTGTTATACACAACTTATACAAAAATTAAAAACAAAATAGGTCTTTTAAGAGGTGAAAAACGCAACTTACATAGGAGCCGATTTGTCTAGCGTCCATCCATATGGAGAGATAGATAGTTAGATAGATAGATAGATAGATAGATAGATAGATAGATAGATAGATAGATAGATAGATAGATAGATAGATATGACACTTTCGTAATAAAGATCTTAAGAACTCAAAATGGTTATGTAATGTGTACTATCAAAAGCTCTAAAGTAGAAGAAAATTAAACTATTATTGCCAGCTACAAAATATTAACCCACAAGAATTGTTTAGAGACAGAAATTTTGTTTATATATTCAGCTGACAATTTTCTTTATATGTTTTGTTCAAAAGATACCAAATTGACATATGTTTACATACATTAATCGAAGCATTTTGTTGTTTATCTGACGCCAACCTAGCTTTCCCCAAGTGACTTAGTAAAGCTATTGTTTGTCTAAAATATAATTATAAAATATTATTTTTACTTTTTTTCAAGTCTTCAATCCTATTGAAGACAAACACTTAATGATTCCACGAATTTCATATTACTAACAATATTTTAAAATAGTTTCACCGTTGATATATATTAAAAACAAATCCCAGTGATGCATTTGTTGACTCTCACGTTTACTCAAACTCACGTACGCACACACTCACGCACACGTACGCACACACACACAGACCACATGCACACCCACATATAGAAGTTTCACTCGGGTTTCCACCTTCAAGTTTACCCTATTAAGCTCATCCACGATTACACGCTATCAGACAGTAATCTTCAGATTGTTTTATCAACCACATGTCTAAAACTCCATAAGAAATGCCTGCAGAGAGTTTAGAATTATATATACAAAGAATGGATTGAGCATTCCTTTTGAGACATCGATTTACGATTAGTTTATATGATTTCGATCTCATGAATATTACTTTAATATGCAATATATCGATTCGAGCTCTCTCTTCAGAATTATGCATAAAACTAATTTATGTATTATTTTGAAGGGTCGAACTCGGTATGGTCTATGAGAATGGTATATCACGAATTAATAGTTGCATATATTATTGCATGATATAGCAAGATTTATGAGATCGAATTCAATGAAACATTTGTGAATTGGTGAAATAAAAGAACTTGCTCATTTCATTCTTGTTCATATATAAACATCCGATGATGGCTTAGCTTGCCAAACATTGTTCTCTGCAAAAGTATTGAGTGATCATTCAGTTTAACGCAAAATTATCTTTTTTGTAACACGACACAAAAAGAAACATATGTGTGTGTGTGTGTGAGTGTGTGTATGTATGCTTATACACACACACACACACACACACACACACACACACACACATAGATAGTCCCGTCTTTTGGTGTTCATATCTGAATGCCATGTCTTCCTTCGATAAATATTTAGATAATTTTCATGCATTTTTAGCAGGTAATTTTTGAAGTAGTCTTTTATTTCGTGTTGCGATTCAACGGAAGCTGAAAATTCTCAACATTTAAATTACTGAAAAACGTAAGACAAAATGTACAAAGAATTTCATTCATAGAAAATAAATTTACCAACAAAAATCCCTCATTCTTTCTCTTGGCAATTATTATTTCCTGTTTAAGTAATAATGATATCTTCAGAGGAAGATATTCATAACGTTTAGTGTGTTATATTTAGAAATGCTGTAAATTTAATTTTTTTTTTTCGAAAGAAAACGTTTCTGTTCGCTAGAAAAAATTCATTTCGTCCTGTTTACTTCTCAACTTGTTTCAGTAATTAGATTGAGTCTTGGTGGAATATCGAGCAACAACAGTATTTTGCATTGCGTTATTTTTGTATTAAGATTTTTAGAGTTATATGAGAGTGTACTGAAAATTCTTCGCCTTGGGTTACAAAAAATATTTTTAAAAGGACGATCAGTTAATTATGATTTTATTCAACGTATTCATGCACTTATTGCAGCGGTCCATCAGCTTTTCTAAGCCTCTAAAAGAACTCGGAAGTTTGGATCTCTAACCAGGCTTTTCGCAATGCACTTAAAACCAAGAATTTTTCAGCACCCTCTCGTATACACACACACGCACACACGCACGTACACACACACATAGACACACAGACACAGACACACAAACATTTATGGCGATACCCTTGAATCACTGCTGCTTAGTTTTTGGAATGGTTTTTATATAATACCATACCATACTATATACTGGTGCCTAAACATAAGTACCATATTCAATTTTTGAATCTAAATCTAAACCTTTTATATATATATATATATATATATATAT
>NC_068982.1:39698818-39699622 GCF_001194135.2 Octopus bimaculoides | reverse complement strand
AGACCAGTAGACCATGGTTTCTGATTCTTTACCTTATATCGGTACCGGACACCTGCCTGCTAGAGACGGCAGTCAATCGTCCCTACTCACAACATATAAACAAAGAAGCGGCAGACAGTGGCTCATCTCGTAATGAGCAAAGTATCTAGTTCTAAATCTCTAAGCGAGTAGTGACAATACTGTCTATTCTGTATAGGACTATGTTACTAATTTAACCTCTTCTATGCTTATATATTATGATTGACAGCCATCACTAGCACGCAGGAGTCCAGTAGCGATGAAAGGTAAAGACCCAGAAACCATGGTCTATTGGTCTTGCCAAGCTGGAGGGTAGTGATTCGCTCCCTTATTAACAATATATAGGACAGGTTGTGTGTCGTTAACCAACTGGAAAAGACGTTTTCTGGAGTTAAAATGTAGTAACACACCTCTTTACAGAACAGCTATGATATAGCGGCAAAAAACGTTATATATATATATATATATATATATATATATATATATATGTAAAGTGTGAGTGGGTATGTGCATGTGTGTGTTTGTGTGTGTATGTGTGCGTGCGTGTGTATCTGTCTGTATCAAACAATAAATAACATACTGTTGCCTTCCGAGATACAATAGCTTGTTGACATGTAAATACAGCCGTAAAACATTTATCGTGGACAAAAACAGCAGCAACATGCCAGTCAACGGTGTATATTTCATATATTTTAAGTATGATATGTAGATGGCACTTTTAATGCATATATATATGCATATACATGCATACAAACATACATGCATAAATATATATATATATATATA
>NC_068982.1:39694555-39698387 GCF_001194135.2 Octopus bimaculoides | reverse complement strand
CAAGGTGCTTTTAAATAAAGTATATATATATATATGTATATATATACCGGAGTAAGCACATGAAATGTGCAACAAGGTGCTTTTAAATAAAGTATATATATATATATGTATATATGTATGTATGTATGATGATGATGATGATGATGATGATATATGTGCAGCTTAATGGAAGAGATATCTGAACTCATTCAACAAATGCAAAATATTTTGTAATCCTTCGACGGAGGAGATACAAAATATGTTATAAATTATAAATTATAAATTGGCCTCGCTATGAAGCATAGTTTTCTTGTAAAGACTCACTTCATATCAGAGATACCTTCATCAATGAGCCTTTGCTAATGACTTTGTACAAAGGAAATATGTTACTTTAAAACATAAGGTATTTATTCCTACTTACGTGTGAGTAATTCTACCTACAAATTTCTCTCTCTCTCTCTCTCTCTCTCTCTCTCTCTCTCTCTCTCTCTCTCTCTCTCTCTATCTATCTATCTATCTATCTATCTTCTTATCTATTTGTCTGTCTGTCTGCCAAACAAACTAACTTACCAGCTAATTAACTAAATAACTATTTATCTTATCTTTAAATGATCGAATATTATTAGGTTGCTTCGTAACCACAAAGGACCACTAGGACCTGCATGAATTTGATGTCACTGCGTAACACTTTTTCTATTGCCTCGAGTCACTTTCTTTGGCGTCACTTCAATCCATTTCTTGTTTTGTGAATGACATTGAATAGACAAACACTGACCGAATGTATTTTGCCTATTCTTCAATGGTCCAGTCTCGTCACATTGTGCTCCACGACTTACACACCAATTCTCTGATCATAGACAATCTTATGCTATATGGGCATAGCCTGAGGACTGCGTGAAGACACAAGACATGTTAAAAGATTGCCGTCTGAAATGCTTTCTTCGCCTTGCGGTAATAGTTGTTGTTTTCAGTTTTCTGAGTCGAAATGCTCCTGATTGCCTAAAAAGGAACCCTTGTGAGCCCACAGTCACAGCGAAGTGGTTAACGCAAATCCGTCAGTCAGAAACCTATACTGAATAGTTGCTACTGGCCGGAGTAGAGTTAGGCATTTCCTCGAGTAGAGGGGCATAATCTAAAGTTAATGTGGTGTGTCTCAGTAGTTTCTGTGTGTCCCCTTGTAATTTCTAGATACATATGTGTGTCTGCGTTTCATAGAATTCTTAACGATTTGACAGTATAAGATTGAGTAGTAATATATAATACCTTTAATGTTCGCAAGAGACAGGAAAACAAACGAGAGTAAAATCTAATACAAACAAGGGTGAAACGCCTAATACGCACCCATGCACATATACTTACATAAGTATATACATATTCTTTTATTTTGTTTCAGTCATTTGATTGCGGCCATGCTGGAGCACCGCTTTTAGTAGAACAAATCGACCCAGGACTTATTCTTTGTAAGCTTAGTACTTATTATATCGGGCTTTTTTGCCGAACCGCACCAAGATTGGTTATCAAGTGATATATGTATATACGACGTGCTTCTTTCAGTTTCAGTCTACCAAATCCACTCGCAAAGATTTGGTCGGCCCGAGGGTATAGTAGAGGACACTTGCCCAAGGTGTCACGTAGTGGGACTGAACCGGAACCATGTGGTTGGTAAGCAAGCTTCTTACCACATAACCACTCCTGCGCCAATCCACACAGCCGTAGTATGCATGGAATTATATATCTATGTATATATGTGTGTGTGTGTGTGTGTGTGTGTGTGTGTGTGTGTATGTGTCTGTATCTGTGAGTGTGTGTGTATTCGTATGTGTGTATGCGTGCGCGTGTGTGTGCGTCAGTATGTGTGTTTGTGTGTGTGTGTGTTAGCCTGCTAATGAATGCTTCAATTTAAATATAAATTTTATCTCATATTCTTTATAATAGATTTTCATATATTTAAATACGGTTAAATGAATGCAGGATAAAAACACACATATGTGCTAACATAAGCAGAACTTTTCGTATACTTCATGAATATATACGTATTATAGATCTAAACATATATTTCTACTTAATAGATTATAAGAGGTAAATTTTGCATCATATATTTAAGATACTAATTCCATTTTACGTAATAACAGCCATCAAACATTTTATTTACCTCGAAGCATATATTTACATATAATTGATATAAGCACATGTACATAATACGTACGTATATCTGTCTCCTTGTTCGAATTTCTGTATGTATGTATGTATGTATGTATGTATGTATGTATGTATATAAATGTATGTTTTTGTGTTGTGTGTGTGTGAATGTATTCTTACATAAATATATTTGTATGTGTATGCGTGAGTATGTGTGTTGTCCATAATCGTAGAATAGAACTTACTATTATGTGGGTATAATAGCTCGGAAATTTAGCTGTTTTATGGGCAGTTCTTGCTCTTTCACTTATATTTCTGTCTGCAAATTAGATGCATTTTGATTCATCTTGACATTCCATTACAGCGTACCGTGCCATTAACATCATGACAGTAAACGATGTTACCTTCCATACAAAATGAGATTGCTTTTCTCTATGTCGATAGAAACTAAATGCTATTCCCAGAGCTAGCACGTTATTTTTATTCAACCTAAATCCCAATAATTTTGCTGCAGTATTAGGAAAATCTAAATCTTGCATTAAGTAATTCAATTTAGACTGAATGAAGTGTTTAGGTTCCCTTGTATCAGCAGTTTGTCAAAACTTTCATCTGCTGAGTATCATTCAGGTTCATCGATATTGTCTAGCTTAATTTATTGAATACAGCAACAAGCATTTCATCATAATCAGGTCCAGATATTATACTTGTATACTTTAGTAATATATTTTCGATATAGATTTGGTGTTATATTCAAAAATATTGATATAGCAGCAGCAATCTTTAAGAAGAGTCACCTGTTCTTTCGAATGTGGGTTGACTCATCAGAACTCTTTCTCTTCCACAAATATAACACGATATCTAGGTTGTGATTGCTCATAAATACCAGTCTTATTAGATTAGAAATCTAGACATATAGTGTAGAACTTGGCTTGCAGTGGGTCAAAGTTACAACCGAATAATACAAATAAATAAGGAAACATACTTCTCAGCCATCTAGCTAAGTATTTCACGCAATCTACTCTGCGAAAATCTGTCTACAAAGATACCTATCAAATTATTTTATTCCCTCAGACATTTTGAAGTCTAGATGCTCTTCTTCATAGTATCTGTTTTATCTGTTTTACAACACTTCTTATTTTATAAACACAAGAAAAATGTCTAAGAAACTACATTTCAAACTGTTTTCCCACGTACAGCACATTCCAAAGTTTACAGGCTATTCTTTCAAAGAAGCAGTTTAACCATTATGTAAAATTTCTCAGCTCATGATAGTAATCAGTTGATGGTATCACTATCACAATGTCGTAAGCTAGATGATTTTTCTTTGAGTCAGGTCTATACAGCTGGAACTACACCTTTTCTCCCATTATACTGTAGTGTATAGTTGTGTTGGAAACTGGAACCTTATATATTTTCTATCTTCAATTTGAAATAAATGACTTTGGTTTAAAATGAAGAATTAATAACATCAGTAATTTTCCTAAAATGATAAAAGTGGGTAATTTCATATTTCTAGCGTATGGTGGAGAGCGACAAGAGTTGATGTGCTTGAGAAATAAAATGACGCTCTATTTGGAATTAGCGCCACCAAAATTATATTAAAATTATTTAATTTTCCAAAACTATAAACCAAAACAGTAAAAATTGTATCAAACACACACACACATACCGCTACATATATATATATATATATATATATATATATATATATATA
>NC_068982.1:39690730-39692691 GCF_001194135.2 Octopus bimaculoides | reverse complement strand
TTATTATTATTATTATTATTATTATTATTATTATTATTATTATTATTATTATTATTATTATTATCATTATTATTTTTTTATTGTTATTATTAAGGCTGGATCGACGCAATGTACAACAAAATCTGATCAGCAGTTCGGGTGAATAGTTACTTTTCTGAATCGTTTTCCATCATTCACTGAGCCTGTCAAGGGTACCCCGTTGGTCTCTTTTTTGTACTGGCTCTAGGTTCCTTACTGCGGAAATTGTGGTCATTGAGAAGCATCCTGCGTGACCTAGGACGTGGAAGAACTGTGTCAGCATATGCGGATGACGTCGCCGTCATAGATTCGGACACCAGTACATAGACCTGATCGGCACCGTTATACAATAATACGAAGTATATAAGAGCAAAAATTAACCAAGAAAAGTCAGATGCTGGCCTGCAGTTCAGCATCTGGAGAGGTAGCTCCATGCCGTCCAATACTGTCGTGGGACACTGTACAGAAGGACCGGTTAAATTGCGCGGAGTATGGTTTAGTCCGGGCTTTCAGGTGGAAAAGTACGGAGATGAGGCGACGGCCAGGGTGACCATTTTTACCCAGAAATGGACCGAGAGAATACTCTGAAGAGTTGGGCATTGCATGCGTCATATATTACCACCTGACCCTCGTACCCATCTACGGTTTATGTCTCCATAAACTGGTACGTATACTCTTTCGCTCCGTGTGGAAGGGGCGCGTTCCTCTGGTCAGGTGATCCATTTGCTATCAACACTCACTGAATGGGCATGCCACGGCTATAGTTGCAGAGGTATGCACTGAAGTTACGACATCACCAGCGATTTAATGGCAATGAGCAGATGCGGGCGCCGTTTGTCAGACTTGCTCTTCTACAATTTGTCTTATTGATTGAGCTATAGTCTTGGATCAAGCGTAGACCAAAACACGGAGTTTGTTCGGGCTGAGACCTATGGATAATATCCAAAATTCTTTGATCTGGCAGTGTTACCAAGGGATGTTTCTAGTTCGAGATAAACTTATAGGCATGGACGTTCTGTCAGCCGAGCTTGCTCGAGATTCGCGCATAGCGGCGAATCTGTTCTGCATGCTCTCGTCTAGTACCCGAACTTTGCTGACTTGTGGGTCTATATTGAACAGCTGCTGTTATGTGTAGGACGAAGTTGGGAAGAGCAGGCAGATTTCAATACTTTGGTGGCTTTACTGAAGTAGGTTGTGTCTTGTAGCAGATTTAAAGGGCTGAAGACAGATACTCTCCTCTTTGGCCAAACTCTCACTTGAAAAGGAAAGTGAGAGTAGAGAGAGACGTGCTTCCCACACATCCAACAATTTTGTGGAAAGGTGGGTGAATGTGGTAAGAATGGTACAAGGCCTACTCTAAAATTGCGCTTACAGACTATGTAGAGAAAGTGCTTGCTCTAATGGTTAGGGCATCCGTGCGTTTGTGGGGTTTCCACGAGCAGCACTGGGTAGCCTTCTTTTTTTGGGGGGAATTATGTTTTGTAAAAATTTATATTTTGTAATTCATTTTACTTTTTTACACGCCTTTTATGTAGCTCAAAATTGTATTGACCTGTACCGTCCCCAACATTTTTTGTTAATAAGGAAAACATTATTATTATTATTAGTTTTTAATGGGTTTGTTTTCAATGCGACAGAAAGAGTTGCAGTATTATTAATTTACTGTTATTAAAGAAAACAAGAAATACGTTTTCTAGCCTGTGTACCCGTGCGTGCATGCATGCGCGCGCGCGTGTGTGAAAGTTCTAAAGAAACTGTTTCATGTGATTCGGTGTTAGTCGCTATGTATTTAGAGCATAATTCTTTTCCAATGTGAGTCTCATTCAAGAGCGTAAGCCAAACAGTATTTATTTGAACATGACCTATATTGTGTATGTAATATATGCCAACATATGTATGATATACATACACAGACCTATATATATATATATATATATATATAT
>NC_068982.1:39688022-39690364 GCF_001194135.2 Octopus bimaculoides | reverse complement strand
AAGAAGAAGAAGAAGAAGAAGAAGAAGAAGAAGAAGAAGAAGAAGAAGAAGAAGAAGACGGCGATGCTACTAGTTCAGAGTGACTCGATTAAATGTTTTTTCAGTTTTCTAAAATAATTTTTCTGCGATAAAGAAAGAATAATTCCTATTCACTAGACACAAGAGTAAATGCGCATAGGAAGAAATGTAGTCGGTTGAAACATTGTATATTTATCGACCTTAAAGAGATGAAAGAATAAATCGATCAGTGTATGTTTTAAACTAAGCGCAATACGATACTGCACTATGTAGCATAAAGCGGTACTTCACGATTTCTGTTATCATAAATGAACAAAATATATCACAATATATATATATATATACTGGATTTACAGTTTGGATTACAATTCGGCAAATGCAACAAGATGCAAGCAAATTGTTTTATTACTTAATTCAAATATACCTATCAGAGAAAAGAAGTGAATTATCCTGAGATTTATGCGTTTCTAAAAAGAAATATATTTCAAAATGCATATCTTTTATGAAAAACCTTGGCAGTAATTTTCTTATAGTAACAAATAGACGATGAAAATTTATCAGGGATTATTTCTACAGTTTCCTGGTAAAGAGAAAGCTTTGTTCATTATGTACATATCCACACCAAAACGTCTAGATTAACTTAATAACAGGGATCTCTATGAAGAAGCGATTTTAAAGAATACCGTGATATGCATCCACCTAGAATACAGATCACAAATAGACATAAATTTCTTCTCCTCATAAACATTAAAAAAGATTCAATCGTTATTTTCGCTTCGCTTGCGTATAAAAACGTGAAACGTTTAGTGTTGCATTTGATTTTGTATGGGAAGGGACGGGTAAGTTCCGTATTTTGACAAAACAGCTACCTAATTAAGTAAACTCTGTTCAGAATCTCAAATATAGTAAGAATTCTACTTAAGGATTCGAGGTTTATCGATTCACATCGATTTGCACTGAATATTAAATGTGTTGGTCGGTGGCGGAGAATGTACGTTGACTGCGTTTCTATTGAAGTCACTGAAATAGATAAAATACACGCAAGCACGTTTATATTTAAGCTCGCCCGCACACACACTCTCTCACACACACACACACACACACACACACACACACAAGCACACACACACACACACACACACATGCACACACGCACACACACACAAACACTCCATAAACGTGCACTCACCTACACGCACTCACTCCTCAGATGCATATATCCATACACACTCATATGTATGAATGTATATATATATATATATATAATGTGTGTGTGTATGTTTGGGTACGTATGTACGTGTATGCGAACATATCTATATTATTGATTTAATAAACTTGATATACAATATAATCTCTCCGTGAGAACGTATTATTACGATTGTGTTTTACAAATTTAATCTAATTCATTTGACAAAAGAAATTATTTGGTTCCTAGCAGAAAATGTTTTAATGTTGTTGAATTAAATAAAAAAAACTGAAACTTTGTAACTTTCATATCATAAATGAGTAAATTTTGAACTTAACTGAGATACTTGGGTGAATATTATTATCAAATCTTTCTTAGAATCGCCAATCTTAAAATCTTCAAGGATGAGAATTTGTTATATATTCATATATCTATATTAATGTTAAATGCTCAGAGAAAAATGATGTCTAATACAATGCAGCTAATCATTTCCAATTGATTAACAGTCAATATATTTGGGATGTCAATGTCAGTAGATAGAAGTCAATATTATTAGATATGTCAGTTGGCGGCTTGGGATATCACATGGTAACTAGAGCATTATTTACGTTTAATCAATCAACGTCCTCAAAAATGTTGGGGGCTTGATAATTTGCATCCGATAAGTATTCACAAGCACAATGCAATAATATAACAAAGTTTAGGCATCTTCAGATTATTTATACGTTTCTAAGAAGAAATTTGTTCCAAAAGTACTATATAGAGTTTGAGTTTTTATCTTGCAGTAATGTTGGTAGAAAACAAGAATTCTAATTACAGGAGTAAAAAATGAAACAGAAGTCAATTCAAATTTCATTCGTACATTCAGTATTTTAAGCATACCAATGTCGAATAGAAATGTAGAGAAATTACATTCCAGAAGAGAAGGTGTTGAGGTGCATTTGAAGGTAAGTCATCATAACAATCAAGGTAGATGGGAAAAAACGAGATCTTTCGCTGATTATAGCACTAGGATTATTCAAATATTATGTCCTTCATTGTATAACAGAACATTCTGCTAATGATAGTAAAATAGTAACTCACACGCACACACACACACACACACACACACACACACACACACATACATAATACATAC
>NC_068982.1:39678650-39687055 GCF_001194135.2 Octopus bimaculoides | reverse complement strand
TATATATATATATATATATATATATATATATGTATGTATATATATATGTATGTATATTTTACCTTTCAAGACGAAGCATCATTTTCCCCATATCATCTCACCTGGATTCCTTTTATAGCCACACTTTAACACGCGGGCTTAACCCATGATAAAGGTTTCGTAGCGTAAATTTGAGCAAAACACCTCATCTCATGTTGCTCTACGATCACTTCGATATCTGACGCGTGGTACACCACGCACCTTCCAGACAATGTCGACTCGATGAAGGGGATGAGCTAATGTACAGCACCTAGATTAGATCACTATAAGCAAATCATTTGTGCAGGTCGTTTGGCCAAAATTGAACACTTCGACGAGAGTGTCCATTTTGGGTATTATTATTATTATTATTATTATTATTATTATTATTATTATTATTATTATTATTATTATCATTATTATTATTATCATTATTATTATTATCATTATTATTATAAGTTTAGCGAATGTCACGAATGTTAGTGGCCTGGGTTTCTTATCTACGAACTGAAATATGAGTTAATTATAGATCGTCATATGAATCAACTTTATGAGTTAATTACATATTCTGGGGTTGTAATGTAGTAGTAAAGGGCTCAATATGTCTTTTACGGTGATACTACGACGATGTGATATATTCTCAGTACCGATTATCATTTGAGAATTATTAGGTTATGATCGTCATATGAATCAACTTTATGTTGTGCAATAATAATTTCGGTAACAGTTTCAACTAATGATTTGCAAGAGACGATTAGAGATGAGAAAATATAGGTTTTGGAAGTTAGGAAAGATAAATACTTGGAAAAGTATAGAAGTGTGTAACAAACTTTAAGAGATGATGCTTGCAGAAAAACCAAAGAAAGAGATTAGGTGATGCTTTGAATGTAAAGTATAGAAAGATATAGAATAATTTCTTCCTAAGTTAAAAAGGAGAAATTGACAACTTCAATGGATGATTCTAACAAAAGAGTCTTCAGTAGTAATATCATATCTCGTTTCGGATATTTACAGCAGTAATAGCCTCTGAATATCCATTCTTGTTCGACAGAAAGAATGCAATTATTTCATAATATCTCGTACAACAGATGGATTGGATTACGAAGAAAATCTTACATTCATTGAACGTTCATATGAAATGGTTATATTCTCAATAGCTTCTGTTCTAATTTCTATTCTATTTTTCTATAGAAGAAATTGGAACGTAGGCTGTTGAAATTATTATGAGTCATTATAATTTGCTCCAGTTCCAAATTTAAAGTATTTAGAGGTCCCTCCAGATCCATGGTGGTGAAACCTGTCAAGGAACCATATTTTTTAATCAAGTTCCAGATGTAATCACGTAGCTAAGATGTGCGGGACTCTGAGGATTTATGTCATATAGGCCCAATAGGGTGAGGACATGGTCTTATGCCACTTGAACCAATATCCAACTTAAGGGTTAATTATACACTGTCCCACAACGACACGTGTGAAAAAATTGGAAATTAGTAGAACAAAATATAAATAAACGGGCAAAAGGCGGCGAAAACAACTATGTTTTTCATACGAAATATCCTGGATCATCAGATTTTGGCTAAAAGATTTATGATCACCGCCACCTGTAGGAGGAACATGTGAAAGAAAATCATTTAGGACTTCATTAACCAAAATAATGAGTACTCTAGCACGAATGGTACTTTAGAAGCTAAATAAAACAATATTTGCAAACACACAAATTAATAAATAAATAATTAATTTCAATCAAAATATTTTCTGTCACATCTTCAACGATTTTCGATAAATAGCAATGAAGACTTGTTGTTGTCATGATAAAATGATAGACAAAGGAGTGTTTGCAAAATATCATTTTGCAGATGTCGATATTTGTTAGAGAACGTGATGATATATTTATATACTGAGAAAGTTGTGAAGCCTCTTTGATAAGTAGAGCGTAGAATATTTTATGTCAGTGGCTTTTCGAGAAAACCCGGAAGAAAGAAAGAAAACAAAACAATAGTCATATTGCTATCATCGCTTTTTTGTTCGTGTGATTTAGGCCGCAAGCAAAGTAGTTGGACGAAATTCAATTTTCATGATGGATCTGAGGAATCTTGCAAGATTTTTCTCAACATTCATTTGTTATTTATTGTGTAATTTTATTTCTATAGCTATGACAGAATATTAGTTTTTATAGTAACTCGAAAGTTGATTTATACCAAATATCAGTCGGATGCCTGTATCATCAACTATCTTGGTAATTATGGCTAAGTAATGCAGTATCCAGTTGACAGTTAGATAATACTAGGGATTAAACGAAGAATATTTTCTACTGACTCCAACATTGAACATAACTTTTAATCCTCACCACAAGAACGGTAACCAAAAATATAATCAAATATTCTGCTACAATGTCGAACAATCACAATGTACAAACATTGTTTTACAATATTTTCTTTAACTAGCTTTATACACTAAACGTGCGCATATCAAAATCACTATCACTAAATTACTCTCTATTTTGCTATAAAAATGGGAGAAAACAAGGTCCAACTTTGACCTTTGTCATTCTGGAGGCGATACAAAACGTGTACCACTCAAGTGCTGTGGTTGATATAATCAACTACAAGCTCCCAAACCCATCTTTCTATCCTTGAAAGAAATTGTTACCGAAAAGAAAACAATCACGGTTATATTTTCATGTTTGTTTTGTGTACAGTAATTTCTTATTGGTTTAAAAAAATTAAGATTTCAAGTAGCATTAAAAATTCAGAAGAATTTACTTCTGGCAAAAAGGTGCGAATTGACACATTGAGTTAGACTGTTATTGTTCAAAAAGACATATGTGTTTCTAACTACAGCTCTAGCCTTTGTAATGATGTTCTAAATGTGTATTAGTACTTGGTATATCTCATTTTACATTGTTTTACTCTCATACCAAATAACCTATTCCACTTTCATTAATGTTAGATGTAATAATGACTACATAGATAACTGATCTGTTTAGATAATTATCATTTACCAACCCTATATAGAGTATCAATGGCAGTTGTATTTTGGGCTGTTAATATTGTATGTTCAGGCAAGGAGAATGACATTTTTACAATCAATGACTGATAATATAATAGTGTGTGTGTATGTGTGTGTGTGTGTGTGTGTGTGTACATATACATATAATCACATATAAGTATCTAAAATGTATGTGGATATATGTGTGGGTGGGTGTATGTACGTATGTATGTATGTATGTATGTATATAGTTTCAAGTGGTGTACAGATATTGTATATTAAGAAGACACTCAGAATTTTGGATAATTCTTTATTGGTGCTTTCCTTTGTTCAATCGTTGAATCGAACTTTTCATCTTGAAGAGTTCGATTGAACTAACGAAAGCGCTAATAAAGAATTATCCGAAACCCTGATTGCCTCCTTTCTTTATATATATATATATAGATATATACCTATCTTCTTCAATTGTTAATGTTTATGTAGGAAATAATCACAAATACATCTTTTCTTTGTAGAAATCCTCGTCTATAGAAGAAGATGATTTATATAGGCTGTTATTTGTAGACGCAATTACGAGTGCTGCTTAAAAAATTTACATGACAAGATGAATAAAGTGATACGATGCATAATTCAGTCAAACGATAATTAGCAGTCTATGACGTCAACATTCGACTACAAACATTCATGCACGATATACTTCACTTGAATTAAAATGGATTTAATTGTATACATTTTTACATAGTGAGGTGAGTCAAAAAGTTTGAAATAGGTTCATACTTGCTAGTTTGCGGCGTTTAAATAACATAACTGAAGCAGCTCAAGCTGAGGTTTGTAGTGTCGTGGTCATTGGTGCGTTGAAACGTTGTGTATTACTCCACTCCGTACGTGATTCAAAAGCCTCTCAAATGAACGTGCAACATAGTCTAATTCGGGAACTTAGGTTTTGCAAGTTCAAAATCGACCATGAGAATGTGGAAACAGCCAAACACATTTGTTGTGCGAAAGATGAAGTCGCAGTTGATCGCAGTAGAGTAGATAGAAAATTCAAGAAATTTCATTCGTGTTCGATCGATCAGGTAAGGCTAGGTGAACCTGAAACCGTAGATTACAAGTCTGCGCTCCAAGTCATAGAAGCAAAACCGGTGAGTAGTCTCTAGGAGAGTATCAGGTAGACTTGGCATCGGATGTATATGCCATTGTGCGGCAAAAATACATGGCATCGGTAAACAGAAAGTGAACTCTTTTGTAGCAAGACAACACAAGATCTAACGACAGGGAATAAACTCCCGGAACTTGAGGGAGTCAGACTGAAACCACACCCAATTTGTATATCCATAACTAGCTCCCGCGGATTATTACTTGCTCTGATTCATAGATCACTTCCTATGCTCGTGGCACTTCCTTAACTAAGACGAGGTTGAAGCTTTAGCGAAGGAGTTCTTTGCTTCGGAGGACAAGAACTAGTTTCTGCATGAAATCTAACAACTCTTAGGAAGGTGGCTTCAGACGGTGCAACGCAATATCCTCCACCTTGAATGCCAGGTTGCTTTTGGTGTAATTTGATGAATAAAACAAAAAAGATACCAAAATATTACAAAACTTTTGACTCAATAGAATAATTGTGTTATGAATAAGTACTTTCCGATGAGGGCTTCTGCTTTGTATAAGCGAATTTAGAAAGACACACGCACGCGCGCACATATGTGTGCGTGTATATATATCTGTATATATATGTTTATATGTATGTACACACAGTATGTGTGTGTGTAAGTGAACACATACATATACCCCTCTCTTTATATATATTTATGTGTGTGTGTGTGTGTGTGTGTGTGTGTGTGTGTGTGTGTGTGTGTGTGTGTGTGTGTGTGTGTGTGTGCGTTTGCGTGTGTGTTTTCAAGAATCTGTATCAAAGTATGGTTCGGTAAAGTTGACATTTAACTATTTTACGTTACACTGAATAGCTAACTTACTTTCGTTTGTATACTAGAAAGCATACTCAGACATTTCTCGAGAATATATTGATGTTATTTTCTTTCAGTCGTATGCTCTATATGTCCCTGTGATCAATTGTGTATCATTTTAAATATATACAATTTCCCGGAACCTTTTAAGTGTATTATATCGTAAACAAATTTCAGCCGAGACCTATGAAGAATTATATCGTCTATTTTATGAAGAACGTTCATTATGGCATTTTCTATGACTTCTTTATGCACACACACATACACACACAAGCACACACACGCACACACGCGCGCGTGCATGCACACGTGTATACACAAATATCCACTCACACATATTGACATTATTGGACACTGATCGAGAAACTAATTCAGATGGTGGAATGGTGCTCTACGAGAATTCTGAGGATAACTCTGAACATTAATTAGTATGCTCTAAGGATGACAAACTGTACGAAAGCCTCCCAATAGTTAGCTCAAAAATAACGCAGAGAGGCTTGAGGTTGACTGAACATACTCAGCGTCATTCATAGTTTATATTACATTCAGTGCTCCCGTGGGAGCCCCTGCAGGGACACACTAGAAGAGAGAGACCGAGGATGACATACTGATGCCCTAAGGACAGGCACTGGTTTCTGGGAGACACAGAACATGGCAGTGATGATGAGAGACAAAGACCGCTGGAGAGAACTCATCTATAGATCCCAGAAATTTTACCCTCTCTAGATAGATAGATAGGCGCAGGAGTGGCTGTGTGGTAAGTAGCTTGCTTACCAACCACATGGTTCTGGGTTCAGTCCCACTGCGTGGCACCTTGGGCAAGTGTCTTCTACTATAGCCTCGAGCCGACCAAAGACTTGTGAGTGGATTTGGTAGACGGAAACTGAACGAAGCCTATCGTATATATATGTATATATATGTATATATATATATGTATGTGTGTGTATATGCTTGTGCGTCTGTGTTTGTCCCTCCCCCCAACTTCGCTTGACAACCGATGCTGGTGTGTTTACGTCCCCGTAACTTAGCGGTTCGGCAAAGAAGAGACCAATAGAATAAGTTCTAGGCTTACAAAGAATAAGTCCTGGGGTCGATTTGCTCGACTATAGGCGGTGCCCCAGCATGGCCGCAGTCAAATGACTGAAACAAGTAAAATAGTTAAAGAGTAAAGAGATATATAAACAGACAAACAGACAGACAGACAGATAGATAGAAAGACGAATATAGAAATAGATACATATGTAGATTTTCATGTGTATATGCATGTACTTGTTTGAGATCGTGCCCGTGTGCATTGTGTATGTGTGTATATATGTCTGTGAATTTTGATATTATTGACTATGAACTCGAAATTTCTTCCAGCTATGCCGTCGTCGGATACACACTCACATACATATTGGATGGGATTCCACACAGTTTCTGTTAACAGAATTTACCTAAAGACATTAGTGGGTCCAGGGTTATATTAGGGTTTATGAGCAAGGCTTGCGGTAGGAAACCACTTGACAGCAAACAAAACTTCCTATGCACATTTAACTATAACTTTTACAAAGCGACACATATCTGATATAATCTGCAGTTTATCCTAACTGTAGTTGCACCGCTTGCGAAACATTCTTCTTTTATATAGCATTCTCCGCACAATGTAAGTGTAAACAAAATATTCAGCTAAATTTCTTGATTTACCGTCCCTAGTCTCGTACAAAATATTGCCTGCCTCAATAAATATAAATATTACCAATCTATCCACAACCTTATTATATCATTTTTAAATTGTATTATCCCCATTAACTGTCTTTAAAACTTTAAATGTCTACTTCAAGACATTGTATACACAGCAGCAATAGGTACTAAAACATATTTATGTTTCATTGATAATCGTTTCGAATTTAGATATCACGGTATTCAATCTTCCTGCAACCACACTTGAAGCACTAATAATGCGCTATTAAAACACAAATGGAATATGTAAGTAAATAACATGAACGATAATTTGAAAGGAAAAATACTATCATTAGTTAAGTCCTATACTATAAAGAAAAACCATGCTATAATGCAGAATTGAGTTGTTAAATATTATTTACAGAAATATTACTCTTCAATAAACAATTCGTACACGTTCAATCCTCCCCATACAGAACATTCTACACTCACACAGACACACGCACTTACACACGTGCGCGCGCGCGTGCACGCACACACAAACACACACGCACACACACGTGTATATCAAGAGAAAACTGGCATAGTTGTTAGAGCGCTGTACTCAAGATCAAGAGATCGTGGTTTCAATTCCCAGACAAATCCCTTCTCAGTTAACCAGACCGATCCCAGAATCTCATGGTCGTTGTAGTGACGACGGTTTCGGCGCAAGTAAGCAGCTTCTTGCCAGACAATATTATCACTTTTCTTTAACGTCTTTCGCCCTTCCTTAGAATTATCTACCGTGTCGGATATTTCTGTTAGTTTTCTTAGATACTTCTATAACTGTAAACAATATTCATCTCTCTATTGTTGTCCGTTACAAACGTACTGACTGCAGCTCCTTTCTCTACAATTTTTTCTCAAAATACACTAAATCTACTATAAATTTCTCTCACTTCCTTCGCCTTCGCAGACTCTGACGCATTAATTTGAATATAGAATCCTAATACCAAACAATACAATTCTTTCTGAATCGTGGGTAACCTCGATCAGTTGTGGACCTTGCCATCTGCCCAACCCAGGAAATCAACACCTTCACCACCCCTCCACCGTGTTTACGCGCGTCTACATACCATATCCTACTATTTCTCGCCTTCCGCTCGCCCGATCTCCCATTGAAAAAGAAAGTTTTGTATTCTAATTTCCGAGCACAGAACCGCTCGTATCATTCCTGCACCTCTCGATTCGCCTTTTGCAAAGATGAGAAATTTGGAAACCTCCTAGCAAAACACTCTATAGCACCCAACTCCACACAACCATGCATTTTTAAATGTGCTAACCGGCGATGCAACACTTACCCCTACATTAACAACATTAGCAATATTATAACCTTCACTGAGCGAAAGACACGATATTACTCAAACTTTCGTTTGCACATTGTCTAACCTTGTATCACATCAAATGCAAAGTTTGCGTTGCCCTTGACTTTAGGGAAAAGGCCGACGCATTACTGATCTCTTTCGAGAAAAAGTTCGAAGCACACAAACTTCAACACCAAAGACCATTCCATAACTCACTTATCAGTGTGTAGCATCGCCTCACACCATGGATCCACATTCTTATTTCTTTACTGCTCACAAGGGGCTACACACAGAGGGAACAAACAAGGACAGACAAACGGATTAAGTCGATTATATCGACCCCAGTGCGTAACTGGTACTTATTTAATCGACCCCGAAAGGAGGAAAGGCAAAGTCGACCTCGGCGGAATTTGAACTCAGAGCGTAACGG
>NC_068982.1:39674933-39678640 GCF_001194135.2 Octopus bimaculoides | reverse complement strand
CAAACAAGGACAGACAAACGGATTAAGTCGATTATATCGACCCCAGTGCGTAACTGGTACTTATTTAATCGACCCCGAAAGGAGGAAAGGCAAAGTCGACCTCGGCGGAATTTGAACTCAGAGCGTAACGGCAGACGAAATACCGCTAAGCATTTCGCCCGGGGCGCTAACGTTTTTGCCAGCTCACCGCCTTACATGGATCCACATTCTTAATAACTGGCTACATATTCGAAATTGGCACCAATATCACCAACATGTTTAAATGAACGTTTTGTCCCCTCTACTCCTACATATTCTTTTAATTCCTTAAGACCTTTCTTATCCATCAACTCTTCCATATCCTCACCTCTTCTCACTCATTTCCCTATCGACTTTGACTGATTCCATTCCATTACTCCTTCTCTCTTTTTATACCGTTTTTTCTACTACTTCTTGTTCATGTATGAAGCACCGTGGTTCTGCTTTCCTTATCAGTTGTAGCCAGTTTTTTTTCTTAATGTTTTTCACTTAGTGGATGTAACACTCTGATATCTCTCACTCATTTTTCTACGCTTACGTGCTGTCCCCGAAGAAGAGTTGTTCCAAAACGTTCGATTTTTCACTCTTTATAGCAAGTTCAGTCTTGTCAATGCAAAACAACTCCATCCTCAATAACGTCTTTTTTATCATGCCCACGCATGCGCGCACACGCACCCACACACACGCACACACACACACACACACACACACATACATACACGCGTATGTATGCATGTAATATGTGTGTATATATGTATGTATGCACTATGTATGTATGATTGTATGCATGTCTACTTTCATGAATCCTTTTAACTTCACTAAATTTACACTTATTTCTCTTCATTTTCTAAGGTTGACAGTCATTTAAATATCCCAACAGATTCCTGGTTGCTCAAAGTGTACATGCGGCCAACGAGATTAAAGCCGTAATCATTTGCATCCTTCTCTTGAAACTCCAGCTATGATATACACTTATTTAATAATTTACACTAATTTTATTTTCTTCTTAAGAGCACATATCTATAATTATGCTACATTATAAAAATTATAGTACAAACTTGTATTTTTCTCTCATAAGCAAATATCCATAAGTATCACTCCGTTATTATAAAAAGAAAAAAAAAGAAGCAATTTATACTGTAGTAAAATATATGCTACTAATATTATAAAATCACCGCCATCACACCGTGTTATTACAATTTATAATTTCAAAAATATTTTGCTATTAGAAGTCGAAATATATTTTTTTTTCCTAAATTCTAGCAATATACTGCTAGCTTTCCGAATACACATCATCAGATTATAATTTAGTAATGTTAAAAAAGCACTCATATTAGTAGAGTAATTTGCCAGGCACTTTCACATATTTTTAAGTATAGCATGATTTTTCTTCATATAATATTTTTACTAACAGCTGCATACAGCATTGCTTATTAATGCTGATATATTTTATAGCTCTCGTGCAGATATTTCTAAGAGGGTTATATATCGCACTGTTTTTTCAATCAATTCTCTGCTTTAATAATTCTAATTTAATTTATATTTTAACTTAGTTTGTTTGATATTAGACTTGCAACTCCTACACTCATCGTATTTTTTCTTCGATATTTGCTCTTACTGCTTCTTTATTTTTCTTTCTTATAGATAGCCGCTCAAGTTGTCAATTAGATATAGATTTTTCTTATATTCTCTCGCTCAGATTACCAAATTAGATGTTTTAGACAATATTTTCTTATTATATTCTCCCTAACTACCTTTCAAATCTCATATAACATAATTATTCGAAGAAATTACTTTTGTACGGCACAGATAAACAATAGTTAAAACATATTTATGACAAGTATGATTGAAATACAATTTTCTTTCGCTCACTTGAGATTCCCCCAAAGCCTAGACATTCAATTTTTATATTGACTTTTATAGTGACCTACATTTTCTATATAGTTATTGTAACTATATTGACATTTTTTTATTGACTTTGTAATTCTACCAATACTACCATAAAGTATGCATTTCAGTAATAGCACAAAACAGGAAGCCCGCTCTTTTCGAGCAAAATATATCTTTTCTTGATAAACAAAAAGCATAACACTCCCCTAAACAATAGTCATAACATTAACGATGTGACCGTTTCCTAAGTTTTATCAATATTATTAACATATATTTTCCCTTGTATAAAGTATACTTGCTTCAAAGCATTTCTTAAAATTGATATTCCTAAAAAAATCATAACAGCTCTCCTTCCTCCATCATACGTAAATTCTGTCTCTGTCTGCCCCCCTCTCTCTGTCTCTCTCTCACTCTCACGCACTCTCACGCACTCTCACGCACTCTCTCTATCTTTTTCTCTCTCGCTTTTTAACTTACATGCACATTTCTTCGTATTATTGTGCATATTTATTCTATGCTAAGTTATTTAGGGTCAACAACGGACGAATATTCCTATACTCAACTCCAGTCTAGCAGATATAAATAACATATATAAGATTACAATGTCCAGCGTGAGCTACATCTTTAGAAAGTAAAAGGTGAGATTTAACTGCTATTTCTAGCATGTTGAGCAACACAGTTGGAAATCGCGAATCATTGTCATCGCTATCATCGACAGCATCTACAGCAGCAGTAGCAAAATTAGAATTGATAATATTCTTATAATAGTCGTATATTCCTATCGTGATTTCACTACACAACCGAACGTAGCTCTGTGCGTTTTGGATGCGTGCAGTGTATTTTTCTATTATATTCAATGTAGCACGTAAAAATTGCATGTAAAGCCTGGTAATGTTATTCTCTCTACGTTGTAATTCTTAGACATCGGCAATATATTTATCTACTTCTTTTTTAATCGTTTCCAATGCATCGATTGTTATGAATATTGTTTCTGCTTTCAGTCTCCACGCTTTGGTTATCTCTATTTTCAGATTTCTATCTGTACATAATATGTTCTGCTTTGAGACATATTTTCCTAAGCTGGAAATGATTCACCGATTAATAAGCACTTCGTTTCCTGGAAGATCTTGACAACATATGTGGACGATCTGCCTTAATATCAGATTTGTTTAAATTGACATGTGCCAAAGTATGAACCCATTACCTTCCCCTGAGAATTATATCTTTATACCATCTATTTTCTGTGCTAATTTCATAATGCTGGCATAAGTTCCAATGGGTGAGGGCTTCAACTCAGTTGGCCCTGTATACTCATTTATTTTGGATAACCCTAGAGAGCCACTACAGACACTACAGACACAAATACAAACATGTACGTTTATAAAAAGTCTTGTACCCCGTCTGATACTACGACGATTGTTCCAGTTGGTCCGATCAACGAAACAGCCTGCTCATGAAATTCACGAGCAAGAGGATGAGTACTCCACTGACTCGCGTACCGTCGGAGAGATTCAGCGTGACACAAAGTGTAATAAAACTGGATTTTTGGATTACCAAGCCTGCTTATTTTTGCCAGCTGAGTGGACTTGAGCAACGTGAAATAAAGTGCCTTGCGCAAGGATACACTGCGTCTCCGGGAATCGAACTGTCAATCGTGAACCGGAACTACCAACCACCAAGCCATGCATCTTCATATATACATGTATCCCCACTTATATATATATTGATAGGTAGATAAATACATATAAACACGTACTCAAACACATGCGTGTTTCTTGTGTGTCTGTGTATGTGTGTAT
>NC_068982.1:39674146-39674923 GCF_001194135.2 Octopus bimaculoides | reverse complement strand
GATATATATATATGAATGTATAGTGAATCGTTATGTGCTTGAGGTACAAAAAAAGCGATGACTTTCATAACCATTCTTAATACGCTCAGGTAGATTCGAACTTGAATATGCTAATCGCTGTTGTGTGTTGTCATTGGAGAACAACATCAAGTACGATTAAGATATTACGGACCAAATTTGCAGGATTGTTATGAAAATTAATATGCAAGGGATTGTATATATATATACATATGTATATAAAAAGATTTTATCCTTACATTATATTATGAATAATTATAATATATTCAATGCTGAATATTATTCTGTAAAAGCACATGTTGCCGAAGTGTAACTTAAAAAGCCCGTCCCATTCATGGGTATATAAGGATGAACAATCGTCTATGTATTGTGTTGGGTACATCGGGGTATGTTGATTTTTGTTTATTCTTTATGTGTCTTGACCATACGTGTACTGATGAATAAAAGATGCAGTTTACTGCATAGTTTTGCTGTGTTAATTATGAAACCATTGGTCTGCCGAAGTTAAGAGTTTTTAGGAGGTTAGCATTGAAAGTAACATTCCCTCACGATCGGTAAAATGTGCTTATTTCGGTAGTTTTGACTTATGAAGTCCCTCTAAGCGTGAGGCATTATTGTATAGTAATGCCCTTATATAAATTAAATTATATATATTTATGGAAAAAAATGATGTTTTTTTTCCTTACGAGGTTTTTTCACGCTGACTATTTGATAAATTCTTATGAAGATTTTATCCTTACATTATATATATATATATAT
>NC_068982.1:39672298-39673725 GCF_001194135.2 Octopus bimaculoides | reverse complement strand
GGAAAAAGAGGTTGAATGAAAGGGAAATAATAATAATAATAATAATAATAATAATAATAATAATAATAATAATAATAATAATTATTATTATTATTATTATTATTATTATTATTATTATTATTATTATCATTGTAATTATTATTATAAAAGTAATGGTGATCCCAACGATCTAAGGTGCGCAAGCGTGTGTGTGTATGTGAGAATGGATTTGTGTGTGTATGTGTGAATGGAGCTAAGTGAGCCAAACGTGTGTGTGTGTATGGGGCGGGTGAGTATAACGTGTGTGTTTGCGTGTGTGTGCGTATGTATGTTGTGTGTAGCAGTTGGTGTGGGCCTGTTCAGGTTATGTGTGCACATGTGTATGTATGTGTGTGTCTGTGACGAAATAGTGTGCATGTGCACAGTGTATGTTTGTGGGGGAAAGTTATCTTTGTGAATGTGTGTTGCGTGTGTGAGTATGTATTGTCTATGTTCAGGTATTATATGCTTCTGTGGGTGTAGGAGTGTACATGAGGTCTGGTGTGTGTACTGAGTTAAATAGTGTGTGTGGTTGCCCTTATAGTGGTGTGCGTGGTGATACTATTGAAGAGTGTGCGTGTGTGTGTGTGTGTGTGGATAATGGTGTGTGGTGTGGGTGCTGAGAAGTGTTCGGTGCTAGTGTGTTTGGAGTGGGAAGATATTTGTGAGTGTGTGTGTAATGGTATGTGTAGTAATGAGTTGAACAGTGTGTATAGGTGTTTGTATAGTGGTGTGTGTAGAGAAAATGATCATGGTCCAAGCATAATGAACTAGTACAAATCACATCGACAGCTGAATTGCTTCGAAAATGGTCATGTTTTCAATTTCTTGTGATTACAAATGTGTTGAGTATTTTGAGCTGCTTCCAGGTAACCAAAAGATCAATTCAGATATTTACTATCAACAACTAATGAAACTGGAAGAAGCAATCGAAGATAAACGGCCAGAATTGGCAAATCATAAAAGAATCTTGTTCCACCATAAGAACGCTAGACTACACACGTCTTTGTTAACACAGGGAACGTTACTGGAGCCTGGTTGGAAAGTGATGTCATATCCACCATATAGCCCGATCTTGCACCATCAGATTACCATTTATTTCGAGGTTTGCAAAATTCTTTGAATGGTAAAACCTTCAATAATAGTAGTCACCTGAAATCGCACTTGCTTCAGTTATGGGATGATAAGGACCAGAAGTTCTATAAGCGCAGAATCATAAAGTTGCCAGAAAGACGGCAAAAGGTCGCCGAACAAAATAGAAAATATTATTGATTATAATTTATTCTCTGTATCAGAAATAAAATGACTTTTATTTCACACTACAAAACCGAAATTACTTCCTTCACAAACCTATACACACACACACACACACACACACACACACACACACACACACACACACACACACA
>NC_068982.1:39671948-39672187 GCF_001194135.2 Octopus bimaculoides | reverse complement strand
TATATATATATATGTGTGGGGGGGGGGGGTGTATGTATATGCAGATACATATATGACCATGCACGTGTGCGTATGTGAGTCTGTATGCATGTGCAAGTATGTATGAATAATGAATTGACATGTGCTCGGTGCACAAATATCCTAGACTTCCATAATCGTTCTTATTACGTTTCAGTGTATATATATATACATGTGTGTGTGTGTGTGTGTGTGTGTGCGTATAAGTATGTATTTTGTTT
>NC_068982.1:39670758-39671938 GCF_001194135.2 Octopus bimaculoides | reverse complement strand
GTGCGTATAAGTATGTATTTTGTTTATATATATATATATATAAATATATATATATAAAGATGCATACATGAATACATACTTACATACATGCATGCAAGCATACATTCAATATTGATAATACTAATATCATTGATAATATTCATTATATATTAATATAGCAAATATAGATATCAATATCAATAAAAATAGGTGTAAAAATAACAATATTGTTGTCGAAATATTTGTGTAATTCTTTTATGTATTTTTCTAAATGCTTTCAAAATTTTTTCGTTTCTAATATTTTTCTTCCTTTGTTTTCATTGAAGCTTCAAGTCATTAGGAGTCTTTAGTAATGTGTCACCGAAAATTGCAACGTTTGCAACAATGTGATTGTTAATTTTAGGACTCACAGCAGCACTGGTTGAATTTAGAGCAAAATCTATTGCGATAAATGTCTCTACGACAGTAGCAACTGCAATATTACTGATTCCATCTGCTACATATTTTCAAGTGCAGCTGTAGCAGCAGCAGTGCAGCTGTAGCAGCAGCAGTGCAGGTAACAGTTGCAGTGGTGGGAGCAACAATAACACGTGCATGACGAACGGAACCTAGAACCAGTGAGGGAAGTTCTATATGGTAACTTGTTCACCTAGAATTGTTAGGCAAGTCCCTCACTATTTCAAACATAATCGTTTCTAAAAAGATGACACTGGATAACGTAGTTTTATATGCAATGTATCTGAATCACAAACAAGAAACAACATGATGTTTATTGCTGGATAACTGTACTCATAATTCTCATCCAACTTGGATGTCCTGAGACAAAAGAAAAAGATTAACAATGTTTAGATGTGTATGTGATTGTTTCTCTCTTTCTCTCTCTCTCCCCCTCTCTCTCTGTCTATCTATCTATCTATATATATATATATATTTTTAAATAACGTTGACCACTAACGTGGACAATTAATGCGCTAGAAATAGATCACATCTTGTGTCTATTAAGACCTAAATTGTTCTCAACATGAAATATAGCAGTATACCAAAACGTGAGCGGGCAAGACATTTAAAAATCACCTAAAAAAGCATTCTTAAACAGGAACCGGTTTCGGATTTAACAAATCTTACCATTTGTCCATTCCTCTTCAGCCTGATTTGTAATGTAACCGCAATCATCAGAATCGTATACAGAGTTGCCCACCGC
>NC_068982.1:39668625-39670026 GCF_001194135.2 Octopus bimaculoides | reverse complement strand
ATATATATATATATATATATATATATATACATACATATATATATATACATATATATACATATATATATACATAGATATATATATATGTATATATATAAACATATATATATATACATGTACTATTATATATATTATATATATATATTATATATAATTATATATATTTGTTTATATGTGTATATATATTGGGTCACTCCAGAAATAATGCTGTTTTTTCAATTGCCTGAACTAAAAGTCGGAAGAGGTCGGGATAGAATACCTGCATCAACTTCTTATAAAAAAAAATGTCAATAATTTTACCTTAACTTATTCTTAGTGCAAGTTTTGAAGACTGCAGTTTGATTTAAATAGTTATTTTTTCAATGCTATAATACATGTGACAAAAGAGCATATTCAGCATATTTTGAGTTATGAGTTCAATGAAGGCAACAACGCAACGCAATGTGCGAGGAATATTATTGCAGTGTATGGGGATCGGACGATAAGCGTAAACCAGTGACAACGGTGGTTCCAGAAATTTCGAACCGGAAACAAAAGCCTAGAAGACGAGCCTCGTCCTGGAAGATCTGTAGAGCTCGACGAAGCCGTCCTGCAAACCCTGGTGGGACAAAATCCCATCGTACCTGTTCAGGAACTAGCAGAGTAGCTTGGATTTGGTCATTTGAGGTGCTATTTCTACTACTACGATTACTACCATTAACAAGAACAATACTAAAGGTGCTCATGATGATGACAGCAGGAAAATACTAGATAAGTTAAGAGAAAAGTAGGAAAAAATAATCTTATTTTGGGGTTTAAAGCTCTACTCCGACAGCTACTCCTACCACGACCACCATCACCACCACCACCAACAACAACAACAGCAACAAGAATAAAGGAGATGATAATGGTGATGATGATAAAAATCCCAGGGATATGTTTACATTTCTAAAAATAGCTCAACAATCACAGCTTTGGCCAGAGATAAAATACAGGTCTTTTTGACATGTTCAACAAACCATGACGCCTAAACCAAGCACCAATCAACTTACGTAATTTAGTAAAATCACACATTGATTGGTCAGAATACAATTTGCAAAAATTAACATTGTGGAGTCTATACGAATGTATTTAAGGCACACAGTTGAGCCATCTCATTAGGGTTGTAAATTGTGAAACATAACTGACACCACTACTACATGAACCTGAAGATTGCATAGTTTAGTACATGAAAGTACTAGTTTAATCAGAATGGACATTTAATAGTCTATCATTTCAATATATTATATTATATTATATTATATTATTATAAGATTGCAAATAGAATGTGAAAATCATACAAAGCTGGAGTTTTTTTTAGTAATATATTCTTCTATACACAATCACGCACACCCGTGTATATATAACATATATATATATATA
>NC_068982.1:39665863-39668470 GCF_001194135.2 Octopus bimaculoides | reverse complement strand
TGTGTGTGTGTGTGTGTGTGTGTGTTCGTGTTGATGTATGTCCCTGCTTAATACTACCTCAATTCAAAAAATTCCTCAAATAAATCTTTATTAGTAGCACTGATCTTAATAGTAGTTTTATTGTTTTTTTACCTTCCACGTCACCATTCAACAAGCAGAGCTATACAGATAGACATTCGGGCCTTAACAATGCCGAATTTTATACACTATCTGCAACGAATTTTCTGAAATAAAAATGTATGAATTAAGAAAATTCCGGTTGCTATTTCTATCATATCGAGCGATGATGTAGAGGCTTTCTCCTTAGCTATTAAAATATATATACTTTGCTTTTGTAGAAAGAATGCCAACACTAAATATAAGCAGAACAGTAATGACTCCAACAAATGCAATTTTTATTAAAATGCATCAGACACATATGTGATTTGCTTATGTATTGATTTTAATATTGGTTACTGTGGGATAATATGAACTGAGTTGTGATTTTTAATATCGAGCACAAAACTGTCACATTTACTGACGGTGCAGTCTGATTATTTTTTTTCCATGAAACGTGTTCTTTGTGTAGAAAGCGCTTTCTCAATACCATGTACGTACTATTAGTAAACGTAACACATTCTTAGATCTCTCTATAGAGCACTCTGAACGCAATTAATTGTTTTAGAAACGAAACTAATTTGAATCATTGAACATTCAACTATGTATGTACCATACTTAATGTATATAACCCTCTCTTATAGGTAACACAAATTTATATGCGATTCACTCTTCTGTTGTTGTGTTAAGAAAGGTTAAATTCACGTAAGAAACAACATCTGTATCTTTCCATTATAAAAGACTTTTCTTACCACATCTTATTATCACATCAACTGTATCAAAGATGAAAGAAATGGTATCACCTTATTATTAAGTTATATCATTTTAGTCCATTACTACTAATATAAGTGGAACTAGTGGCGGCAGTCGTTTATATGTTGTATATCAACAGTCACCTGCATTTTATTTAAAGCTGTAGTCTTCAGTGTAAGTCTAGACTTTAATCGTGTTTAGTATGCGAATTATCTATTATAATTATTACTTATTAGTCACTACGTTCAAACATTAAGTCGGTTAATCAGTGAATATGTTCAGCAGGACCTCTTTGATTCACACACACTCAACACGAATGTCAACTAAAACTCGTTTTCTCTTCTACGTTCATTGTATTCTAGATTGTTTACCCAGCTGACTTTACTCTTATCAAATATTCAAATACAAAGGTGAATGTGATATTCCCTAAACTGATTACATTCCCCATTTGGTTTAATTCACTTACAACTCAGAAGACTTTCATCTATGAACCTATATTAAAGAGAGTAATGACACTTTTTGAAGCCGAAACAATATTGTTACTCAGCTACGACATCAATTTACATTAGACTCAGTAAATTTCTGAAAATTATATGCATTTTAATTGCTACACAAAATCATATAACCTGGCCTAAAACTGTATGCAATCTGTAAGTCAATTTGATACAGTGGTTATGGTTACGTCTGTAACGTTGGAAACCAATATGCTAATATTAATGGGTTATCGGCACACAGTATTTCGTTATGCAATGACAATATGCTTCGAAGTACATTAAACCGTTTTATAAGTCAATACCGTGTACTAATGAGTTAGCAGTGCACTTAAGTTATGTGTTTAAGTTATCTCTACAAATTTTCTATCGAAATTATAGCCAGTACTAATTTTCCGAAATGTTTTGTATACGAGACGCCAGATGTAAACAAACAATGAGGTCAAAGATTAAAAAATGGGTAATGGGCGTATCTGATGTTTCGGATACGAACCATCGTAATGAAACCAGTGCTGGCTATAATTTCTATAGAAAATCAGTAAAGATGACATTAACACGTAATATTGTAATCGCCTGTTTATTATTTCATATAAACATACATTTGAAGTAGAAAATTGAGTCATGTTGTGTAAGTACTGAGCTTAAAATTAAGATTATTGGAAGCCAGTCATTTCATTTAAAAAAAAAATATTTCAATGTCAAAACTAAATCTGAACATATTGCAACACACATTATTTGTGTATACATGTATTTTAACTATAGATTTGTTAAAATAATCGCAGTTTATCTAACCTCTCATTTTCTTGCAAAGACCAACTCATTCATAATATGCTATGTCATCTCTATTTAGACAACAGTTATATAGAAATGATATCAAGAATTAAAGTTGTTGAAGAAAAATATTACAAATCCAAATTTATGCCTCTGTGGACAAAATATAATGCATCCTCCTTAAATTGTGTGATCCTTTGCATTCATTTGTTTCTGCTTCATAAACGTGTTCTCACGGACACGCCCAACTCAGTGCATGTTTATTTAGGAAATATCAGAGTCAATGGGTATATTGATATCATTTCTATTCAGTGTAAGTCAGGCCTTTTTATATTTAATATACTTCGCATATTGACCTGCCTAACTTGCTTAAACCTATATTTAGTTCTCTACTCGGTCCAGCTTAAGCCCCTTGAGTACCACAAGCACTATGCGGAGAATATTTGATTCTCATCTATGAACCATACATACATACTTACATATATATATATATATA
>NC_068982.1:39662077-39665686 GCF_001194135.2 Octopus bimaculoides | reverse complement strand
TATATATATGTATGTATGTATGTATGTATGTATGTATGTATGCATGTATGTATGTATAACGTTTGTGTGTAAGGATATAGTATAATAATCAATAATTTTTTGCAGCTAAAACAAAAACAAAGCAGCAATTTTAACGTGCATGTAAATAAGAAAGAACGTCACAGACTTTGCAATAAAAGTCTTGTTGAATAAGTTAATGATTACTTCAGAATAAGAATGAGATAAACGTTTTATCAAATAGGGGAAACTTTAAGACAGAAAATTCATCATATATTAGATTACTGAGTAAAACTGGAGTCATTCATAGAAAATTACTTGGCTATATATATGTATTTAGAATTACCTTTGGGGAAATAATAACTTTATGGCATGGAGTGTAGCTTGAAAATGTATTATAGTTTATTTATCTGTTTGTAAACGAAATCCTTCAGTGTGTCTCAGTTCTTTGTATGCTATATTCTACAGTAAACACAACGGATAACTACGGCACTTTAATAGTGATAATAAAAAATTTCTAATGCGATGTTATAATTTATTGTAAGTTTATGTTTATTCTTACTGCATAAATATTTATTCATTAATATTTTAACTCCTCTCCTGCCGTATCATCATCATCATCACGACGACGACCGCCAACACCACATCCACCACCACCACCACCACCACCACCATATTATTATTATTCAACAGTTGTTATTTTCAGGCAAATTTCTACAGCATCACCTGTTACACATCCGTGTTGCTGGAGTGTGTGCAGTATTGTGAGTTCTTTTTGGTTGTTGAGGAGTGCAATCTCGTCTCGGTATTGTATTGCATCAGTTTCTTTTGTTATGGGGCTCAGTTGCAGTCTTTTGTTGTATTAGTGCTTGTACTGCGTGCTGTGTGTATTATACAAATTCCGTTCTTCAGTTGGGTATCAGGATATAGGCTGTTCTTAACAGGGCTGTTCCTAACAGGGCTGTTCCTAACAGGGCTGTTCCTAACAGGGCTGTTCCTAACAGGGCTGTTTTGAATAGTGTGTGGTGTTGAGGGTGGGTTCAGGTATAATTTCTACGTTTTTGTTCACATGATTTCTATCATGCATAATGCTTCAATGATCGTTCTCACCTTCTTGTCTCCAAATCTTGAATATTTCAATTTCGAGATCTTCGTAATTACACAATTTTTCCACTTCTTTTTGGGCAATATGTTGGTCAGAAGTAAGAGGTGTTTTTTTTTTTTCTCCTTCCAATTAATATTTCTTGAAAACTCTCAACTTATTTTGCTGGGCACGATGGAAAGTGTCAGCTGCCCTCAGCCAGCAGTCTAAAGTGAAACTTCTTTACTGATCATGCTTCAGGAACCCTGCGGAGAACTCTTGCATTTCGAAGTAATGATCAATTTTGTAGGTGTTCTACGATGGTAGTTGAGTGATGATACTTCCAAGCACACTAATCACTATTGCCATCACGTTCAATCTCTTCATTACCCACTACTTACGTATTTACCACTTCAATTCATCACAATTGTTCCTTTTTTCTTCTTTCTCTTCAATCCTGTTTTCCCCAGTACATTTTATATCCATTATCATGCATGATTTTTTTTCTGCTCAGCGCAACTGCGTCAGGTCTCCGATGTCTAATCTGATGGTCACGCTAAATCATTGCATTCCACGTGATTTTGCACTCCTCATTCTCAGTAATCTCTTCCCTATTATTATTATTATTATTATTATTATTATTATTATTATTATTATTATTATTATTATTACTATTATTATTATTACTATTATTATTATTATTATTATTATTATTATTATTATTATTATTATTATTATTATTCAGTAGTTTTATTTTTATAACGTGCTTTCACTTCACTACCGAGCGCAGCTCTGTGCGCCTTGGGTATGTGCTGTGGTTTGCTGTGGTGCTCTTATGGTTACTGTATTGAAAGTGTTTTGCGTAGGATGTGTGCTGTGCCGAGTAGTGCAATTTTCTGTGTTATATATATTTGTAAGTCCTGGTGTTTTTGTTATGTATTTGTCTGAATATTTTTTTATTATACCTAATGCAACCATTTATTATTATTATTATTATTATTATTATTATTATTATTAGTAGTAGTAGTAGTAGTAGTAGTAGTAGTAGTAGCAGCAGCAGTTGTAGTAGTACTAGTACTAGTAGTACTAGTAGTAGCAGCAGCAGTTGTAGTAGTAGTAGTTGGGCAACAAGCTGCTATAGGGCAGCGAGCTGGCAGATCAACGAGCAAAGTGCTTAGCGCCATTTCGTCAGTTTGTACGTTCTGAGTTCAAATTTCACCGAGGCTGACTTTACTTTTCATCCTTTCGAGATCAATAGAATAAGCACCAGTTGAATACTGAGGTCGGTGTCCTTGACTTGACTCCTCCCCCGAAATGTTTGACCTTGTGCCAAAATTTGAAATCATCATCATCATCGTCGTCGTCGTCGTCAACGTCATCATCATCATCATCATCGTCATCGTCGTCGTCGTCGTCGTCGTCATCGTCATCGTCATCGTCATCATAATCATCATCATCATCACCGTCATCGTCATCATATCATCATCATCATCATCATCATCATCATCATCATCATCATTGTCATCACCATCATCATTATCATTAATCATTGACTTCTTGAAACAAGCTATTTGGAGCCTCTTCTAATTATTCCGACAACTGACATTTTAAATTTAAAAAAATATCCGTTCTATATGAGATACTTACAAACTACTCCATTCTTTGTAGAGTCCGTAGTTTTTCGTCGATGAGGACTGCTTTGACGATTAAAACAACATCTCATAAGAAATCAACCGTCAAACGGTGCAAACAGTTAATGCAAATGGAGGTTATGCTTTAAGCTGACGCATAAATCGATAATTCGTTCGAACCAAATTCACACAATTACAGTGTCCCTTTTCCCGTTGGGACTACTCGCTGCAATCAGTGTAGTGGTTAGCGGGAACCCATGTACATTGGTTTCCATTTTAAGTTTCTTAAATCTCTTATGCATTGATTTGCAAACTTAATGAAGTTTGCAGTAAAGAATCTAAACGCAATTCTCCAGGTAATGTTCCGCTACTACCCGGATAATCGGTTGAATTTGGAACCATTCTATAACATGCATATTTTTCCTGTTGACACGTTTCACATATACTATCTTTTCGAGTTCCGCGTGTCTTACTAACTTCTGTTACTAAAGTTTGTGTATATATATATATTTCATAATTATTTACTTCTTATCTTATTTAGTTTTCATTTATTTTATTTCGAGTGGGGACCAAAAGTCACGCATCAAAACATTATTATTATTATTATTATTATTATTATTATTATTATTATTATTATTATTATTATTATTATTATTATTATTATTGTTCAGTAGTTTTATTTTTATAACGTGCTTTCACTTCACTACCGAGCGCAGCTCTGTGCGCCGTGGGTATGTGCTGTGGTTTGCTGTGGTGCTCTTATGTTTACTGTATTGAAAGTGTTTTGCGTAGAATGTGTGCAGTACCCAATAGTGCAATTTTCTGTATGTTATATATATTTGTAAGTCCTGGTGTTTTTGTTATGTATTTGTCTGAATATTTTTTTTATTATACCTAAGG
>NC_068982.1:39655860-39660207 GCF_001194135.2 Octopus bimaculoides | reverse complement strand
GGTCTATAGTTTTGTGGATTTCTCCGTTTCCGTGGATTTGGGGATTAAGATGGTTTTCCCTTTTGTGAACCATTCAGGCATTGTCTCTGCATTATTATTATTATTATTATTATTATTATTATTATTATTATTATTATTATTAAGGTCACTGCCTGGAATCGAACTCTGGATCTTGGGCTGAGTAGCCGGTGCTCTTAACCACTACGCCATATGCCTGTAGGCAATTATGGAGTGAATTTTTAGGGCTTATAAATCCAATGTTCTCCTATCCTTCCTTAATACTGGTTCCCATATGCTGTTCATATCTGCACTCAGTCTGCTTAGGAGGTTGTTGTGTCCTAGCATATGTGCTGCTTCTTTTAGTTTTCGTATTTTCCAGTGGTGTTCTCTTTCTATTATTTCAACTTCATCCCACAAACATCTGTCATCATGTATGACAAACATATATTTCAGCTATTGTAATTCTGAATCAATTTTTCTTGGTGGCTGTAATATAAATAAATTTTACAAGTATTATCAGTCTCACATACTTGACGTATAAGTCCCGTGTGCTGAAAATTCTTCCCTCAAAGCATCAAGTGTTAAAACACCTGAACGCCATGGACAGTCATGGATTTCAGAGTGTTTTAACACCCGGCGCTTTCAGGAAGCAATCTTTACCACGCCAATTCACAGCCTACCGGCAAACGTTACGTGTGTTGAGCATGTTTTCGATAATGCCCATTACACTAGCGCTGCTTCTATGTCATATTTGAATTCCTACAAATGTTACCAGCAGCCTATAACAACACTGCTGGATCATCATTTTATGGTCTTAATTGACTAACATTCACTGTCTAAAAATAGACATGTTGTTTAATGTAATTTCGCGTATATGCCTTGGATCATCGGAGTGCTTTTGATCATGGACGACTTGAAATAAACAAAAGCAACACTAATAATGATGGCAATGACCTACTAACTGCTGGTCAACACAAGTTTAATATTCTAAATATTCTTTATCATTCAACAAGCAATTCCTGTATGAGATTCATATGTCTCTCATTCCTCGGATTATCGTACTACTTTATCAGAAAGTAAACTGCGTTTTAGTGACCTCGATTTTATCAACATTGATATATCTCAGTATATATTTTCGTCTTCTACATACTTCATTTGTGTATTCTAATAACTTCCTCGTTATTACATTTAAAGGCTTAAATTAGCAAAATCATAAGAGTATCGATTGAACTGCCTCTCAATATTTGTTCTGACACAAATCATATCGAGGTCAACTTTACATTTCGAGATCGATAAAAAATGTATCAAATAGTATTTACGAAACTGTAATAACATCGGATGTAATGCTTCGCGGTATTTGTTCCGGTTCTTTGCCTTCTGAGTTCAAACCTAGTGATATCCTATCTGGATGGTAGGCTTAACCCTTTACCATTTATATCATTCTGTCAAAAGTAGTGCTTATTCATTTACATTGTTTTGAATCAATCATGTATTACCTTGTAAATTTGAGATTTTGATGAGGTAACTGTTAATTTCGGGAATGATATTGTAGGGCTGGTGTGAGAGGTCAAATCTGACAAGTTTTGAACCTAAAACAGATAGAATATTTTGGCCAGTTATGGCCTGTTTAAATACTAAAGGTAATGGGTTAATGTGTCGTCCCGGAAAATTAGATACTTTTAGCAGAGTCCACTCAGTTGCAAGTATTTGAGCCATGTCTCCAGTTTCAGGATATATTTCTGCCACCTAATCAAAGTCTCTTAGAACATGTAAAGGATCACAGAGCTTTTCTGAGGGACTTATAGAGCGGGGAGCGGTTTTCAGAGAGTTCCAGAGAGAGATGAAACAATTCTTATGACTTGCAGTTCAAGACAGGCAGAGCTACTTGGGATGTGTTTGGTTGAGTTTGGGAATCTAGATACAGTGAATATGACAGGTGGATCAGTCACACTTGATTCCAAATGGCCTGGGTGAGATGGATATGTATCTAATGAGTTCAGACGAACAGAGTTTGGTGTATTAGAGATTGCAAAGACGGAAATTGGAATATCGTATTTCTGAGTTGAATATTGCCGAGTAGTGTTGAGTGACTCAGTCAGTCAGTCTAATTGCCTTGTTTTGGGTGCAGTCTAGGATGTATGAAAGTAAGAGTTTATAGACGTAGTGCCTTCCCTAATATGTAGGTCTTCTATGAGGATTGTATATATATTATAGATACTGCAATCTCTGATAACCCTTCACAGATAATGTGTAAATTCATTTCAAATGTTAAAGAGAAACTGAAATCGCCAAACAATAATTATACTAGGAAAACATAGTTATAACAAATTCCGTAAACATAGACAAACACGCATGGCATATTGATAAACAGATTCTAACCGAAAGCTTACGAAAATGCTGCTCGAAATAAAATATAGTGTTTGTCCATCTAAAATCACATACTCATCCACATTTGAGCTTTTGGTCAGACATGTGAAAGTTGCCGCCACTCAGAAAATATTCTTAGTTACACCCAAATGAAGCCAAAGCTCACATTCTATGTTCTCTAAGCAAGCAATTTTAAAAATCAGCAACTATTTTCCACCTTGACTGAAAAAAGTTTAAAATTCTTAAAACCAGCTTTGATTTATCCAGCATTGCAATTTGATGGAGTCCTTTCAATCCTCACAATACCCCACTCCCACCGGGACGGATGTCCCCCCCACACACACACACACCACTTCCCTTATTTTAAGAACACTACTCTAGTCCATTGACATATTTTTCCTCTGTAAGGAACCATATTTCTTTCCATGTTTCGAAAACTTGTTTTTCATGATTCTTCGCATCTTAATGGATTTGAGAAATGCTTAAATGTCATAATTCCAAGTTTATTCGTGTCTTTTTGCCAAATGAATAATAGTTTTGATTATGTAAAGACGTAAACAATGATAAATTATCACGAAAAAGATATTCTTTTAAAATAATTTTAGAGATAATTTATGTTGTCAGTATACTGGTGTGTAATGAACACATAGTTTATCTCTCGCACTCGTTCGTTCTGTCTCATTTTTCTTCCCTAAAGCTTTTGTAAAGAGGTTTGGAACCGAAATATCAGGACGAATTAAATATTTCTAAGGTAAATTTGCAATATCTTCGATATTGCTAATTTTGACATTCGATGTTCTGTTTGCATGGCTCTCGCCTTCTGTAACACACTGGTTACGTATTTCGCAAAACTTCAAAAAAAGCTACAATATTCTAATGTTAGTACCATTTGAAGATAAAAGTTAAGTCACGATGCCCACGCTTTTTGTAAATGTATTAGTGGCTTCAGTAAGGTAAAAGTAAAATCAAAACAGATGCATATATTTCGCTTAATACATTTATTATAAGTAATATACATACATTAATATGCTTTCTTTGGTAACCGATCATATCGAATCAATATTCCATTTACGAGCATATATTAAAAGAGTGTACTAAAACTGTGTATTGGATACTTCATAAACTGAATTGTACCGCATAGCTTCTAAATTCATTCACAATATACAAAGAACATAGTTTGTTATTAGTTACTTTGTTCAAGGATCTTTATTCTTGTTTCAGACTCTTTTAAAATGGAAGACAGGAAAATGGATTGAATTAATACTGTCACTACTCACTTTGAATTATTGCAAGTTATTGGTTGAGGAGAGCATATTATGGAAACGTTAGCTCTTAGTTGAATGATGTTAAGTATTAAGTACAATATTTCCGAATTGAGAAAGCATGTTATATGTAATCAAAAAGATAAACGAAAGTGTACCCAATGGCTTTATGTATCGATGTATAGTCCTGATATTTAGTGAAAAGATAGCGTTGTATTAAGAGTAGAATAGACAGAAGGTGGTTTTAAAATCTTGATGAGCTTCAACTCACCAGTAAATAATGTGACCTTATATGTATGACAGTTCTACATACAGAATGCAACAAAAGAATTACGTGAGATAATATAGTGTCGGATGTACAGAGGCATCCATGCAAGTATAGCATTAGCTGCATCTAAAAAATAAACATGTCCTTTGTGAGACTTTTGGCTTCGTGCAATATACGACGTTGCTATGGAAAGCATACATATTTGACAAAAGGGTTTGATTCTGATAGAACAAACAATACGTCAATACTTTACTGAATACCGGACAAAAAAAAAATCAGTTAAAGTTCATATTAATTTTCGTCTTCGCTGCTATAAGTTACCATACATTTACATAAATAATAACTGTGAATTAGAATATAATAGTAGGTCAAAGATAACTTCTTAATACAAAATAATCATATTTAAATACACACACACATAGGCACACACACACACACACACACACACAC
>NC_068982.1:39653314-39653880 GCF_001194135.2 Octopus bimaculoides | reverse complement strand
TATATATATATATATATATATATATATATCTTTCGCAAGCAACTTGTACATGCAAGTGCTACCAGTCGATAGTTCCGCATACCAGAAGCCAGCAAGTGTATGGGGTCATCAGGAGAGAATGCGCGATGTTTCGGGGTCTATCACTCGACGGCATCATTGCGCATCGCCCCACTGATATGAGGACCCGGTTACTAGATTAACTGGTTATAAAATAAAGCTCAATATTCTTCTAGCCATCGCTCATCGTGTCTTTTATCCAAATCCAGTGGCTAGCTTTTTCCACTCTAGTTTGGATATCGTTTATGGTGACATTTATTTTATATACATATAGTTTAAATTTACAAAAAACAAGACGAAGACTGATGCAAGAAGAACCAGCAGGTGTATTGGTTTAATGCTCGGGAAGAATGGATAAGTCTTTCCGTTTCGAGCAAATATATATAGAGAGAGAGAGCGGGAGAATCATATAAATACATATAAAGATAGATATACGTACATACATACACACATACACAAATACACACACACACATTCATACATACATACATACATACATACATACATAC
>NC_068982.1:39651121-39653304 GCF_001194135.2 Octopus bimaculoides | reverse complement strand
ATACATACATACATACATACATACATACATACATACATTATATCGATTTACATATTTAATGACATGTGTCAAAATAGTAGTGACTTTGATTTTGTAAACATGAAGGTTTTCATAGGAACAGATTTGCATTAGCGACGTGTAAGCAAATCTTAATCTGAAATAAATTAGGTACGAAATCATGTTTACTTCTCTGCATTAAATGAGAATCGTTGCGGAATTCTGCAATAATAATCAGATTTCACTTTCTTTGTTAACGTTATTATTTCATACTTCACATATATGTTCACACTAGAGGATAAACTTTTCAATTTATATCAGATTAAGTGATTATAATTATTCTTTTAATCAGTCGTCAGAGCTTCAGTTAATGATATTCTTGTAAATATCTTCTCTTGTCTTTCTGTTTGTGTGTGTCTGTGTGCGTGTTTGTGTTTGCATCTCTGTGTGTATGTGTGCTTTTTTTCGTTTCCTGGGGAACATAATAACCATGCATTATATGCATGTATATTGAGATAGGTGTTTGTTTGTGGGGGTGTGCATCAATGTGTAACGTGTGAGTACTACAACACACACCTGAGATCTATTACATGACATACTAGTGTTTATAAATATTTGCATACGAAATTTGTATTCTATACTTTTCATTTTGTTTTGTTGACGCGAACATATAGCCAAAACCTCTGTCTCTCTCTCACTGTTTCTGTCTGTATGTCTGTCTTTCTCTCTCTCACACACACCCTGACCATCAAATACACGAAAACGCATATACATGCATGCATGTATATGTAAGTATATATACATACATATATCCATACATACATACATACACAGATATATATATGTATTTATATATATTTACTTATATGTATATATACATGTATGTATATATATATATGTATATACATGTATATACCTGTATATACACGTATATACATACATACATAAATACACGCACGAGTGCGCGCACACACACATATACGACTGATTTCTTCCAATTTCCGTTAACCAAATCCACTCAGAAGGCTTTGGACAGCCCAAGGCTATAGTAAATTATATTTGCCCAAGGCCACAGGCGTTGAGACACTGAACCCAGAACTATGTGGTTGAGAAGCAAACTTCTTACCACACAGCTACGACGTTATAGTGAATTTAATTTAAAGCATTATTGGGAAATAGTCATGATATAAACCTCCCACGGAAATTTTAATTACATGCGTTAAAACATAGCCGGAAAAGTAATTAGAAAGGAAATTAAACATCATTAATTACAGTGAGTGTTCCATTTTGATATATAAGAATGAAGACATGGAATTCATGGAGATTTCGTAATGATATTATAGGTTCGGACCAAATTCTACCAGAGGTGTTATTAGTCCCAAAATTAATGTTCTAAAACTGATTTTCTTATTAGTTGCCAAGAAAGAAAAATTTCAATATAAAGTGTCATTGGGTATTGGTTTCATAACATCGCTATTTATATTATTAATTCCATTTAAAAATTTCTATCACGTTAGGTTATACTGTGTGAAAATTAATTTTCATTGATTTACAAATGTCGAGCATATTCAATTATTTTATTTTATGCTTTTACCTCCCTGGCATTTGTTGAATCTTTTTAAACAATGTAAACAAAAATGAAAACATTTTGGAATGAAGATGTCTCCATACAATGACGTGTGACGATTGCTGTATGATCTGAACGAAAGGAGTGTGAGTGAATTCACTGGCGTTTATGTATATATGTATTTATATGTATACTGATAGATACATACACACAAACAGACAAACTCGCACACGCACACACCCACGCTCATGCGCGGGCGCACACACACACACACACACACATACACACACACGTATCACATACACATTATAATTCTTTGCAGGATCCAGTAGAATCGAGGTTTTTAGGTATTTTAATACTAAAGACACCAAAGTAGAGTGAAGGACAGCATACTCGTGTATCACCACTGTGTATGGACACTCGCATACTTGCAAGAATGTATACGGAATTGACCTTCCATTTAAGCATACATCTACATGTATGTAAAATCAAAGAAGAGTTTATTTTGGCATGCAGTCCATAGCCAATTGTGGGCTCCGAATGTTATTATATAACACATTCGCCTTCTTATACATATTTATGTATGTTCTCTCTCTCTCTCTCTCTCTCGCTGTATATA
>NC_068982.1:39642563-39651030 GCF_001194135.2 Octopus bimaculoides | reverse complement strand
TATAGAGAGAGAGAGAGAGATACATACATACATACATACATACATACATACATACATACACACATACATACATACATACATACCTTCATAGACAGACAGAGACACAGACAGAGACACAGACAGATAGAGAGATAGGCACATATATACATTCATACATCCCAGAATCAGAAACATGGCAATCGGAATTCTCCTCTTACAAGACAATATCCCACAATGCAATTGTAGTACCAGTGATGATTTCAACATTTGGGATACTTGACTGTTCTCTAATGGAAATCCATTCCATTGAGATTAAAACCTGCGAGATAGTGATATCAACAACAAATTTCCAGAAAAATAGTGATTTCGACAGGTTCTACCAAAGAAGAGGTGAAAGAGGTCTGTGCAGACAGTCTTCGAATATAGTATAGTCTCTATCTCAGACAGCATTCTATTAACAACATCTGCAAAAATAAATACATTAACTCAGTGCTGAAAAATAAAGAGAGCAATGTCCTACATGTTGACCGGGAGCTCGTGAGGAAGCACTCTCTTTTTGATGTTCTCTCAAAGCAGCCGGACTAACATACCTCAAAGAAGACCTAGATGGGAATAGCTCAGCATATCATAAAAAGAATTTGCATGTGTATGTTTGCAGAAGATTTGAAGAAGATAGTAATAACGAAGATGAAGGGCAGTCTCTCTTGCATTTGCAATCCGAGGACAGGAGATTGATAGGAAACATCTAACAAACAAAAGAGACAGTGTAGTCTTTGGAAATCCAAGATGCGACCGAAAATGCTAATTATGTCATATTTCTGCAGAAGATATCACGCATGTGATGAGCAGCTGCCCAAAAATATCATCAAGGAGCTACCTTCCCTATGCGATATGACGTTGTCACGAAAACAATATACAATGCCATTCGGAAAAGACTGTCCCAGAAAAAGTATAGAGAAGCCCGCCTGTTATTGAATACATTCACGAACATCAGCACAAATAATACTGCTGGAGCATTCTCATCAAAACAACAGTCAAATGTAAGCATGACGAGTTGGATATTGTTGTTTGGGACAGTCAAGTAGTATGTACCGACACAGAGGTCAGCTGTACTGCTGATGTGAATATTTCTTTGAAAATCAAACGGAAAGAAGATAAATATGGACAACTGCTTCGAAACCTTCAGCTTCTATATCCAGATTATGAATTTTTGTCAGCAATTCGCTATCACTCTTTAATTTATTTCACTTTATTTTGGGAAAGAAACACATAACCGTATTCAATTAATGAACGCTCTTGCATCAATGATTCTTTCCTCATATATTCAACGAAATTTTACGCTAAAATCATTTTTAAGTCCTCTGATTTTCTGGAAGATGATTGAATTAGTGATTCTGTTGAAGCTGAAATAATTGCATCGAGGAATAGACCTATTAACCATATACAATGCACAAGTGCTTTTAAATTCATCTACACTTTGTGATAGTATTATACACTACAAGTTATCAAACATACCATCGCACATCTGCAATCTACTCATAGGCATAGTTCTAGTGCATTAATAAATTATTGCTATGAAAGCAATGATAGTATACGTTATCCACGGTAAAAAAAAATTATGAATATAAATGCATATGTTCGTGATTTAAATGGTAAAAATGACTTCTCGATGTAAATGTTAATTACTTGTATTATTCTGTATTTATAACCCGATATTTTTCTTATTTAGATGATATTTAAATGAACAGAAACATCTATCTCAATTGTATCACAATCCTTTCTCAATTAGGGCGTCCTCATATGTAGAATGATGACCTACCAGTCGAAATATTTACGCTTTCATACATAACACTCTATATAATAAACAAATAATAATTCAAAAAATTACATGACCAACTACTATAAACAAAACCTTTTATAAGTCTCCAAAGAAAGAATATGTTATGAGATCAAACAAATCGGTAAATAATTTCTAATGTAAGAAATATGTAAATATGATTACAAAAATAATTAGGAAGTCGCGAAGACGGTCGAATTATACGAAAACAAGATATTTCTTTCTAACACAAACGGGAAAATGAAATATTGCTTTTTTTACACTTGAAAGACTAGTAATTGTATAAATAAAGTAGTATAGAAAACATGCACGAGATGAATTTAAGTTTATTTCTATAGAGAACTCGTTGTAATGTATTCATTGTATACACACAAATATTTATTTACTGAATATAATGATTTTGTTGCGCCATTAGAATTTATTGATAGAAATCTATTGAAACATGGGTTAATTTGTAGATGTTTGTTTTCACCATTCAATAGCTACTCCATTTATCTATACTAAGTTAAGAAAATTAAACTCGTGTAAATTCAATGAGTTGATCGGAAAAGTATGTAAAGCAAGAAAAATTAAAATAAGAGAAGTTGAAATTGCACCGGATACAACTGAAGGATGAGGAAATAGAGAAATGGAATAGATAAAAAAAAATGCACACATACGCAAAAGAATGAAATGCAATATTTTATAATTCATCTCAAACTAGGCAGTAATGGTCTTCTTTTCATCCATGTTATGGTTGAAAATCTAATGTTTAACACTTAAATGGCTTTATGTTTGTGGTCGTCGTCGCTGGAAATTTCCTAGGGCCAAGGATGAGTGTCCCTCAGATTTAAATTTTAAATTTGCAGATCTGCTCATGACTGTAAAAGCCAGTGTAAGAGCCTTAAGTCCTAGACATGTTATCTCGTTGAAGCTGAGGCGCCGCGTTGGTCCTTTTGCGCTTCTCTTTATACTAATGCGTATCATTTAGGTATACATTTAATTTATGCAGAATCGCAGTGTTAAACTCCAGGAAATATAACCTGGTGAGAGTATAAAAAGTGATTGATTAATTTGGCACTTGCACGACATGCCCAACCCTTCAAAGGTAATGTCACATTAACATAGTTTCCAAGCAAGAAGCATTTGCTTGGTCGAGCAACGGGATGTGCATGATTATCACAATACCTCGGTTGTATATTTTCTACTTTTTAAGTCACCGTCAATAAGCTGCCTAACTGTCTTATACACAATGAGCTTGGTTGTGTGTAAAGAGTTTTGATCATAATACGCCAGGGTTTTATATACCAGGTTATTGCCAAGTAACAGGAAGAAAGCAAGCTTTGCCCGTTTAAGAAATATTTGTTATATGTATGGGTTGTTATGTTGTAGCTTCCAGTGTTGTATTTTGAGTCCTAACACGTTTATTTGTTACTTAAAACCTTTGTCAGTGTTATTGAAGTTAATGAGGCCAAAAGTGGAATTAAAGAAGTATTAGTTGAAGGCCTTTAAGAATATGATTATGAGGAAAATCGAATGTTGCTATATTGAAATGAGCATGAATGGATTAAAGCTGAAGGTGTAAGGAAGAATGAAGCAATATAAAAGTAATGGGATCTTAAATACCTATTACTGGATGACACTTGAAGAGAAAATTTAAGGGTGCAATTTACAGGTAAATAGTCCATTATCGATTCAATCTACTACATAGAATCGTGCATGCATTGATAATGATTTGAAATTATGAAACAAGTGTGAGAGCGTTATAAATTATAGTGGTTTCAGGAATGTGTATTACTGGATTAAAAGAAACGGAGCTTTTATAAAGGCTGCGGTCGTTCCAGATAACTACTTAAGTATTTAACCACTGAAAGAAATCTTCGATATTGTAACCAGCTTCAACAATAAATGATTTTGAAATTTTGTATTCAAGGATATGATTAGATATAACCTCACTTCTACTCGGTAAGCAATGCTATAAATACCGCAAATAAAGTAAGTGTAACCGAGGTAGTCTACACCTCCTATTTCTTGGCCAATATGCTGAAAAATAGACGATAAATCGTCTAACCACATAAAATATATTCACTTATATTATTACATCACGTGTCAGAATGAGGAAGCAAGCTATCAGAAATTCATAAAAATATAGTTATCCCCGCAACGGTTCCGATTTCTGGATTAATCCAAAAAGGATTCTTCCTTCTTCAGCGAAGAACACAAGATGAAAATAAATGAAATATTTAGACATATCCACGGAAAAGTAGATGCAAAGTCGTGAATATATCTAAGTCCCCCAAATATATCGAAATAGAAATTCCGTAGCAAGCTTCGATATGAATGTAGTTAGTCATCATTATCACCGGACTTTTTATTCTCCGATGACTATTAGACCACTGACCGTAATAACTTTCCAGCTCCAATAGGTGAAGAGTTAATTTCTCTTCGGAGTAGTGTCTGATGAGTTGCCCAAGAAGCTACGATGTTCGTATATGCGTAACCACGGGACACTCTATGACCAGACGTTAATTCATTATTTTAATATATATACAAAAAATATATATGTCTACACGACCGCCGACACAGCGGGGGTCAGGAGTACTGAAATGTATTTAAGTGTTTCAAAGCAATTGGCAGTGATGTTTACAACAGTGCAAACATATTTGATCTATGATCACATTAGTCTGAGAAAAAGAGTAGGAAGTATCCGGATCATTTTATTTCATTCAAAATTTGTTAATCGTTCCTCCTGCACCTCCAATTTCCCGTACTTCGTTAGTGTAGAACGGACGTGTTTACATTCTTTAATCTCATCTTATGGCTTTGTATTATTCAAGATTACTTCGGTCATTATTATTTATAATTTGATGTTCCTGTATATATATATGTGTATGTTTGTGTGTGTATGTGGGGGGGGGCGTTTGCGCGCGTTGCCATAGTAACGAAGATGAAGCACGCGGAGCGAAACCGCTTGGCAAATTCACTTTTAACTCTGCTGTGCATGTGCACTAAATTTTAACGTTCTAGCTCACTTCCACTGTTTACAGAAGTCCTTGGAAGGAAGGTGTGTAGCGTGTGATCATCGCATTGACCATGACAAAGAAAGTTGAGCAGAGAATCGGCATCAAATTTTGCCAAATACTTGGTGATACCTGATCTGAGGCCAACGCAAAGTTTTCAAAAAAGTTTTCATCGTTCTCGACACAATTAAGATCTTGTGCAACTGAAACCCGAGTGTCTTTTTAGTTAGCTGAAAGCAGTTTTGGCACAAACTTGGCAGACACACGTCTCATACCCAAATCTTCAGTGATGATATACTGAACTGAACCGTAACTAATCTGCACATCCTTTGATAACGCATGGATGGTGATTCGACGATTTCCTCTCAAAGAAACCCCTGAATCACTCGTTTACTTGTGAGCGACTCAGACACTCCTCTCCATACACTTTCTGCAACTTTGCGCAATCCTCTGAGCAGGTATAACACTTTTCTCTGTCATGGTCAATACGATGATCACACGCTACACACCTTCCTTCCAAACACTATTGTAAACAGCGGAAATAAGTTAAAGCGTTAAAACTTAGTGAGCATGCACAGCAGAGTTCAAGGTCAATCTTTGCCAAGCGGCTTAACACTGTGTGCTTCAGCTTTGTTACTATAGCAAAAGTCCAGATACTCATTGATCGGACCTCGTATATAAATGTATGTACGTAGGCATGTATGTATGTATGTATGTATGTATGTATGTATTGTTTACTTAATGACAAGCCATCTAAGGCATAAATTTGCTTGAAATAATAATGCTTCTATCTCAAACAGTGACATTTTGTTCAGTTTGCCGGCTAAATGCGACATCACTGACCTTTCAATTACCGTTTAACTATATCAGTTAGCAGCTATGTTCGCTTGATATATTTGCTATCGATGATGTTAAAAATAGCAGAAATCTGGATCTAGCCCAACTGGACGATCTTAGTGTGCTGCTGATGTAATTCTGTGTTTTTCGCATAAGAGATGCATTCTTGAGACGAACACCGCTGTTTAGAAGGATTCCTACGGTTAATTATGTACATATATTCTGATCGCTGACTTGAACTAATGCTGCTTTTGTCGGTAATACTGAGTAAATATGGAAATTTCGGTGTCCACCACGATATTAGCTTCCTGCTATATATGTTAGATTCCGTACTATGGAATAGACAATCAGATTGAGGAACGTCCTCTGCGATAAAAAACAAATTAGCAAATAGTGAAACTGATACCATAGATGAAAAATGCAAAATTCTGTACTTATGAGAAGCATGGCTCTATGGCCAGAATTTGCTTGCCAACCGCATATTCTGAAGTTCAGTGCCAGTGAATCCCTTCGTACGTACGTAAGTACGTACGTATGTATATCTGTCTGTCCGTCTGTCTATATGTATGTATCTATGTATGTATGTATGTATGTATGTATGTATGTATGTATGTATGTATTATGTATGTATATGACTTTGTATGTATGCGTGCGCGTGTGGTTTTGTGTGAGTGTGTGAGACTGTTTGTACTTGTCACCCACAACCACTTCACAAATAATGATGCTTTATTTACATTCCCATCATGAAGTGGTTCAGCAATAAGAAAAGGATAGAATAAGCACTAGGCTTCGATACGTAGTGGGTCGTTTTAGTTGACTAAACTCTTTAAAGCAGTGTTCCGGTTTAGCCCAGTTCGATAGTTGAAACAAGTCATATATAAGGATAGAGGGTACTGAAAATTTTCTGGATTTAGATAAATGAAAATACAGTTAAATATGATTTTATTCAACATAATCCTTCCCCAGTTTCGTGTGTTTCTGGTATTTGGATCATCGACTGTAGTACACATTTTCCTGGCTAGACAATACGGGATGTTGTGTTTTGTGTGTGTTGCGTAGCACAATTTGAAATTTGGGTACTGGTGTGTATCTGTGCTTTTGTAATAAATATCAGTTGTGATTGGGGTGTTGTTTTTAATTACCATTATGTCAAGAAGTGGTAATTGTGTGTTGCTCATTTCTCTTGTGAATTTGAGACCAGGGTGTAGATTGTTGAGGAGGGTGCTGAATTCATTTACATTTTCTAAGGATTTAGTCGAAATTAGGAAATAATCATCGAGGTATCTTTTTCATGTGTCCTCTATATGTCTTTCAAAGATCATGCCGTAGTTCTCTTCATGTTTTTAAATATAGGTTTTGTTCCAATTATCCCAATACTGAGTTCGTGAAAAATGGAGCTAATCGCGTCCCCATAGCTGGGCCTCAAATTTGGTGGTAGTTTTTTTCGTTGAAGAGGAATGTGTTGTTTTCGAGGATGAGGCTGACTACGTCTAGTATGAAGGTTACAGTAAATCTACTGGGGATTGCTTCTCTATGTTTCTCAACCCAATATTTTATGGCAGTAATTCCCAAATCAAGTGAAATGTTCGTATATAAGTTTGTTACATCAAAACTAACAGTGAATGGGATTCTGTTGGTTTTTGGCAGATGTGGAGGAAATCGATGTCATCCCGAATGAAACTGGGTATGTGACTACATAGTGGTTTTAGGATAATGTCAAGGAGGTTGCTCAGACAATGTGTAGGACAGGCTGGATCAGCTATAATGGGCCTTAGTTTAAGGTCTTTTGGTTATAATAGTTTTATGTATTCACAACTAGGTCCCTTTATAACGTCCTGTATTTCTTTTGACTTATGTAGTTGGGGTAAGCCATAAAAGTTGCTGGATTTCGACTTAAGATTGGTAATATAGTCCCTGTCATTAGAAGTGAGGGAGTTATAACGTTTTGAGACTAAATAACTGAGTTTCTTCATGATGCGGTGGTCAATATTTGAAGGTATTTCATGGTAGAATGTTGTATCATTTAAATGATCTTCAGTTCGATCCCGGTAATATTCCATATCCACTGACTGTAGTTGTAGGTGTGAATTTTAATCCCTTTATTAATAATCGAAGTTCGTCACTGTCTATCTTTCTTTTTAACAGACTAATAATTGTATGAAATATCCGATCAGTTGTTTCGCAGTTGTTTCTTCTTGGACCTTTTCTTTAGTGTTTGCTGTCCTAACAAAATAGACAAAATAGATTCTTTTTTGTCTATCATTTCTTCTATTATTAACATATTTTCTCTGTTGATCTTTGTAATTTGGTTGTGGTGTTTGGTTAGGTATGTTTTTTCTCTTGTTTCTAGTTATGGGCATCGCCAAAACATTTTTAACATCATCAAAACAAATTTGCCAATCATAAAACAAAGTGAAAAATGAAAAAAAAAATCAACATAACTAAACAAACACTTATCTTAAACAAAAGGTAAAATATCAGCTTGTTGGAGCGTTCTAAGAGGTACTAAAGTTGTCAAAAACTGAATTGTCAGTTAAACACATTTGAAATTTGATGATTACTCTACGTATGAAAGGGGTAATTTAACTTTATGAGCATTACAAAATATATTTTTTCTAATGTTAAAATACCATAATAAAAAACGTGAAAACCGGACTATGTTTTAATTTTATTCAACTGATATATTATTCTGTACTCATTCACACAAATTCGAAACAATTATATATATACATACACACACACACACACACACACACACACACACACACACACACACACACACACACACACACATATATATATATATATATATATG
>NC_068982.1:39630888-39640888 GCF_001194135.2 Octopus bimaculoides | reverse complement strand
CCCACAGAATGTGTTTATATTTGTTTAGTAATATTAATAACTAAGAGAATTGAATTCTACCCAAACTGTACAGGTGTTAACGTTCTCTTTCTATATTGGAAATTCTAGGACAAGAATGGCATGTCTGCTGGAAAATAACAGCTGTGCTTGGTAATTCCACTAAGACTGAAGATGTAGGGTTTGCCTTGCCTCTAATTATGTCCCGTTGCACAGCAAATATTCATTGAGTTGTATGATTTGCGAATTTTATCGATCAAATAGGTTTCTTTTGTACATCTCTTTCAGATATGTTGGTTATGTTTCTTACTTTTGTTCTCGTTGTAAATATTGCTGTTAACAACCTCATCATTATAATTCTGGAATAGACGCGGACGTGCATATAACGAACTTCAACAATGACAGAAATAAATAAACAAACAAAATCTAAATTAGAAGCTACCAGAATGTCATTAAAGGATGGAAACGAACTCTCATTAAACTGCTTCACGCAGCGTTTCAATTTATATCAAGTTTCTGATGTCAATTTCTTGTTCTTTTTATTTTACGTATGATGATAACGAGGTCATTTTTGTTTGGTAAGAATATCATATCATAGCATAACAATTTAATATTTTGTATGTCGTTGTTGATATTGTTATCGATGTTTTTTTTTTTGTTTTTTTTTCATTGTCACGTATGGAATAACTATTTATTATATAGTTAGCAAGACCTGAATTTATAAGGAACTGCAAAGGATTTAGTGTGATGATCGCGCTTACGCAATGTAGTTTCAGTGAAAAGACTACAATTAGAATGAAACCCAAGTCGGGTATTCGGTTTGCCGCAAGCTTTCATTTATGCTACAGCGTTTGCAATAACTAAAGACCATATAATCAAGTGAAAATTAAAAAGGTCGACCGCACTTCCTCACTCTGTCTAGCAATCCCCACTGGCAGACAGCGAAAATTTAGCGAGCCATCAACGCAAATGTTGACAGTAGATGGATCATGTGAATAGTGAAATGCGTCCTTGCCTGGAGGAACAAAATAATTGGAGTCTTAATCTTGTCAAATAAAACTAGGATGAATCACGATGCTGCAGATATTAAAATAAATAGCAGTGCGTGCGTTCGTCACCACTGCTAACATTTCAGGAATAGCTTCATCTTGATCCATTTCTGTATGAGACTGATCTTTTTGGACCTACCTTCGATGCATTAACTATCTAACAAAACTGACATGAATCTGTCGCTATGAATTCTTACAGGAGTGTCAATGTGGTGATCAATTAGCCGGCATGAACTTTCCAGATGCCGAATTGCTGGCACTCTGACTTCTTCTGATCAAAGCGTGGTCGTGTTACCATCAGGTATTCTTTCACTATGGTACCTACATCAATACGATTATATCGTCCATGACTACAGGTGCCTTACACATTGGACGACAGGTTTCGATAGCTGAATATTTTATCAAACTACCGAGATGTCACTTTTCACTGAATGTGATTCAGCTTCTGAGATCGAAACCGGTGTTTGAGGACATTCGTCAAGTACCGATAGTTAACTCTATGGAAAACTTTGGATTAATCCAATCCAAGTGTAATAGGGACCCACCGAACATAGCTTTATTATTCACCCTTTTTACATTATATTATTTCATGTGGAGTATGTTTTGTAGAGATCTGCCAGGAAAGCTGCAGGTTTGCACGCTAAAGATCACTCTGTTGAAAAGAAATGACAAACTCTTCCCAAGCATCTTGACAAAATTCTTAAATCTCGTGATCAAGAGAATTATGTAATGGCGAGTGTCAATATTTTCATTCTTTGTCATCTCTCAGCAGCGTCACCAAACACTGACTCAAAGAATTAGGTATGTTTTCTCTCTGCTGCCTGTCATGAAAGGTACCTGCCAAAAGAAGGGCAAGAAGCTTGGTATGTATCTATAGAACTTGTCAGTCAAACCAACTCAGATGATCTTCCCGTTGCAGAGACCATTTAAGCCCAACTAAACATTGATACGACTAATCCACATACATTTTAGGGAAGCGCAGCTAGAATATAATAAACACCATAAAATCGAATATTAGGTTTTTATCATTGTCCGTCAAATGTTTAACTGTGGCTATGTTGCTCGTCATGTTAGAGCAAAGAAAATTAATTCTGGCATCCAAGAGTCGTATTTCAGATTGAGAAAACGATAGTGCGTCATTTTAAATGCCGGCACATTAGTAACAATATTTTCTCTAATCTCTCCCCTTTAATCTACTGATTAGTCTCTTTCTAATCTAATGTTATTCATAACTACTTCTTTGGTACAGATTCTGCACACAGTTCAAAATTAGTCCTACAAAGTGTACACTATATCTTACGCAAGAGACCTGGAGTTTCATATCACAAATGATACAATAAATTCCATTCGTATCAACTATAGAACACAGAATATACAATCATCAATTAATAAAATATGGGAGCTCATACTCTTACATATTCAGCATCCAATGATACAAATCATCCTTCCCACCGCTAACAATTCACACAACTTAAATTTTATCCGATTTACAGTTAATAGTATGACAGAACTCGCAAAACACATACTACTCTACAAACTTACCCTCTCAAACACATATTGCAATTCACGCACCAAGTACAAAACAATGATCATCGCTAAATATACTCAATTGTCATTCCAATATTCAAGAATACAAAGACACGAAATACTAACAAAATACATAAATAAACAACGTCACAACAATTCAAAACTGTTGTAGCATATGACCACAATTCTGCATCTCCCACCACCAAAAATAAACAAACAATACTAAAAATGACTCGCAAACGCGGAGATGCAACTGACACAGTAGAAATTCACATAAGCTGAACAAAAGACCTGTAACTTTGACGAGAAGGGGAAAGTCGAATACATCAACCCCTCCATCAAGCACTTCAGTGGTTCGTATTTTAACATCAATCAAAGTACAAAAGGCAAAGTTGACCTTAGCGGCATTTGAACTCAAAACGTAACGAACCGGAACAAAATACCGTTGAAGATTTTGACCACTAATGATTTTAATTTTGGTGCAAGAGCAGCAATTTTAGGGTAGGGAGATGGTCAGCTAAACAACTCTGATGTTCAATTGATACTTAGTTTATCGACCTCAGAAAAATGAAAGGTGAATTCGACCTTAGCGGGATATAAACTCAGATCTTTAAATGCTCGAAGAAATACTACAGACCCTTTCCCCACATTCTAATGATTCTGTCAATCTGCCAACCTGGTAATAGTTTCTGATTTTGGCAGAAGGCTAACAATTTAAACGGGAGGGAAAATCGACTCACTTTTTCCTTCAAAATTTCTGGCCTTGTTATTAAATCAGGGAACCGTAGAATCGTTACGCAATCGGAAAAATTTCTTTGTGGCATTACTTCCGGGGCTTTAAGTTCTGAGTTCAAATCGCGCCGATATTAGTTAGTTAAGTAATGGAGTCAATGCTGTCCACTAAACGGCCCTCCTTTCAAAATAACTTACCTTCTGCCAAGATTAGAAGCAATGCAAATGTTTTCTAATTTTAGCACAAAATCGGCAGTTTTGGAGAGTGGAGGTTAGTCGATACCATCGACCCTAATTTTGACAGATACTTTTATTGACGTGGAGAGAAAGGCCAAGTTGAACTCGGAACGTCGTCGTTGCCGTCGTTAACTCGTGTCCTAGTAGTTAATCTGTAGTGAGTGATTAAGCTTCTTCATCCTAATGGGTGCGAAGATTGCCGGTGCCCGGGGTGGTTGTTCAGGTTAAGGGTGGTTTAGAAGAGCCAGGGGCATTTATCACAGAAAAGGGTTGGCGGGAGATGAGAAAGTGCGAATCGCTCTTTGCATCTTTGACATCTGATCTCTGCTACTTGACGTAAAGTCACAACTAATAAATCAAAACATCTTACCTACCAGATGTTCGGTCAAACCATAGTCTCTCTTATAAATGCTTCTAACATATACAGAAGGCCATAGATTCACGATAGAGGGACAAGATGATTACATCAACCCGGCAAATTGACCGGTACTTTATTTTATCGACCTCGGAAAGATGAAATAGAAAGTTTACGTTGATAGAATTTGAACTGAAAAATTAAGTGCCGGAATATATATCGACGCTCAAACAAATCTGACAATCCAATAACACTAAATGTTATAACGCACACTGGCGATATCGACACAGTTTCCCATATCACGCTCATCAATTTGATTATCATAACCCCCTTTAATTTAAATTTATATTTTAAGTGTATATCTGTGTGTAATACATTTGCAAGCCTAATTTACCGAGATTCTGGAAATGTTGGCATGGGAATTTCATCCCAATAGCTCAACACTAATAACTACACGTTTCTCACATTTTGCTATCCATGACTGAGATACCATTAGACCCATCAAGTGCTTACTAGTTTCGAGAGATGCAATCTCATATTGACCGTAAGCTGTCATCATCGGAAACCTGAAAATTACCGATGTAATCATGGTTAAATTACCCTTAACAACGACATTTAACAATTGATTGATTCCATTATTCGATAAATATTGATAACATGACTGCGGTATTTCCTTTCCTATTTCGAAGAGTTAATTACGGTAGAATTGTCCTTTATACATTACATCGTGTTCAATAACACCTGATGAACTCAAATAGATTAAGAATGATAATATCATTAATGTCATACACCTTCAAAAATATTTCAATTAAAAATATAATGTAATGCATTTTAAATATTAATTTCCCTCAAACAAGCTGGAGTGTTTTTTTTTTTTGTGAAGTTCTTCGATTTTCTATTATCGAAATTTCAGCGTTTTATCTCAAACCAATCGTGTTTTCACTTTTTCACTTCACCCCAAATTTCCTTTTTATTCTCTCAATGCCGTTTTAATTATAATTCGTCACCCACTTTTTCTCTCTCTCATTTTTCACTCAAACCACACTAAATGATGATAAAGAATATAAAATAAAATCTGTACTTTCCTTATACTGAAAATAACAATACTCTGTCGTTTCCCAATACTAAATCTCCACCTTCATCGAATTCTAAATAATCATCCACCTACTTCTAGTATCATTGTTTTCGAATTTTGGCTCAATGCCAGCACGTTCATCGGAGGCGGAAAGTCGATTACATCGACTCCAGTACTCAACTGGTACTTATTTTATCGATCCCGAAAGGATAAAAGGCGCAGTCGACCTCGGCGGAATTTGAACTCAGAACGTAAAGGCGCATCTCGCCCGGCGTGCCAACGATTCTGCTAGCTCAACATCATTAACAATATTTTTCTATTCCTTTTCGATTACATTTCATCCTTGCATTTTCTGCTTTTCGTTTGTTCCGTGACTTCATCCTTATCATCATCATCATCATCATCATCAGCAGCAGCAGCAGCAGCAGCAGCAGCAGAACACTACTTTTTCAACCTATGAACATCTATTTCATTACTCACTTTCTTTTCTTTTCGGGTTCTTTTTAGCTCTTAACTAGCTCCCCCTTCCAAACATCTTCGATACTATATGGATGTACTCATGTTCAAACCATTCATAGGGCCTCGAAACGCGAACAAACACTAGACAGACTACAAATTCTTTATCAGTCCAATGAAGGTCTCCATCCCTTTGGAAAACACACCTTCATGCAATCAGCATGTCGAAAAGCAATATTATCATTTTGTAAATTGAAGACGAAAAATACCCTGAAGAAATGCAAGAGATTAGAAGCAACAAGAAATCAACAATCAAATCAACACAGCATACACACACGAAGGATGAACTGCATCAAAACGTTATCGTGGAAACAACTGAGAAACTATCAGCTTTCCAAACGAGATCAATATTCGTTTGACGATAGTAATGAAATAGTTTCGGGTCTCGTCAATGCAAAACGAGAAATTCTTTGAACAACATCCAGCAACCGATACAAAGAAAACCTTCAGGGATCCTGAAAACAGCCGACGATTTCAGTATCCCCAAAGTCCTTCAAGTGCTGCAAACAAAATCTCAGCGGAATTTTAAGCAGTAATTCCTGCACTGGAATTCTTTGTACGAAACATACCTCAGCATTTCAATCTTACACTTAGGATGCATTACATAAAGCCTGTACTGCTGAAACATCAAGAAACTTCATAGCTTTCACCAGCAGAATTTTCTAACTTGCATTTCTTGCCGCTGTGATCTACAGACAAAACCTCTTACAATGCAGTACTCTTATTTGTATCTGTTTGTGTGGATGTAAACATTTGTTTGTATATCTATTCATTGCTTTGTTTATGTCATCTGTTGAGTGGATTCATTTTCTGGTCACGTGATTTTTAAACCTAATTTTTATTTTCAATTAATTTGTTAGTGAAAGGCATGTTTGGGTCATTGCATTTTGATTGTTAATATTTTTCTGTTGTATTATTTACTTGTTTGAGTGTTTGCATTGTTTTGTGGTATCGTTTCATTAGAAACACGACATTAAAATAATATAACCATATAAAACGCAAATGAAGCAACCGAACAAAATACCAACAGCCGGGTGTTATATAAATGTTGTAGTCGTGTTAAAGCAAATAATTCATAAAAAATTATCGAATTTTGTGTGTATGGTATGTTAATTTTGTTGAGCAAAATATTTGGTTCAATTAGATTATCTTTGATGGTCTTTGAATTTACTAGGTACTACCACCAGTTTTTTTCCGTCAGCGCCAAAGCTATAGCAAGTTGTATGGCTATATATGTATATATTAATACCACGCGTAACTTGTTTATCACATGTGATACACAGGACATATTCCTCTAATACCCATACATCAAATATGATAAAACCTTTTAGGAAAACCAAAGCTTTATTTAACACAGAACGTACGAAACAAGGGCTAACTAAAAGTCTGAAAACAAACATGGTCTTTTAATACAAATTTATTTCTTCAAAGAGATTTGGTTTTGTGGTTATAACAAATAAGGAAGCATCGTATTGAGTTATAATGATATTGATATTATTCTACTGCTTCTCAGTACAGCATTCACCTCCTTGGATTCCAATAACCACACATATACTTTTAGAAATACAACGCATCACTAAATCAACTTAATCAAGCTAAGATGCTAATTTAAATCCACTAATTTTTCCTTTAGGTAAAAAGCACTCAAAATAAAATCACTGGTTATAATAATATCTAGACATAAACGACTTGAGACCTTGTTACATCAGTGTTTATATCCAGTTCAAATAAACATCTCTTAGCAGGTTACCATCATCCAATATGCAGCACAATCTCTCCCGTTATAACCATTGGGCATAAACTAATCAACACGGTCCTGGGTTCCTAAGAGGAATCAAGCATTGCTTCTCATTTCAGGTTCATTTCTTCTTGTTTTTCAGCTTTTTATCTGGCGCCATGCTTTTCTCTTCCTTGCTATTTTCCTTTGTATATTATCTCCTTTGGCATTATCTTTCTTTCTCTCTCTCTCTCTCTCTCTCTCTCTCTCTCTCTCTCTCTCTCTCTCTCTCTCTCTCTCTCTCTCTCTCTCTCTCTCTCTCTCTCTCCCTCTCTCTCTCTCTCTCTCCCTCTCTCTTTCTCTCGCACGCACACACACACACACAGATATCATTCTAGTTTTCATCCGTAGTAAATCCAATCCATCAATATTTTCTAATCTCCTGTCACGCTTAAGCTACAAGAACCGATAGAGTTTCCAGTGTGCCAAACAATTTTTATCCGAAGACAGTCGTAGCCATCTGATCAATAATTTCACGCATACATTACCAATTTCAATAATATTTATGAAAAATCTACGCTTTTATTATCAGAAACATCAGCGCTTCTATAAACGAACCAAAAGGATCTCTTATTTCTCCCATCAATAATATTTTCTTAGCGCAATGACAAAGACGTGTCCTTTTATTGATCGAGAATGTTTTCCTACACAGAGAAGACAATTATAATTAGTGCTATACTAAGAGTGCTTCATTAAAACCCAACATATTGTAGCTTGACACTGAGATGATAACGACTGCCAAAGAGATACTAATGACACGCAGAAGTAAATTAGTATTCATTAGAGCAATGGTTAAAACTTTTAGCTCTATGTGTTCCAGCTCATATCAAATCCCTACGTGATCAGTATTGCCCTTTTTATCTTTTCCGGCGTCGATAGAAAGTTGATAGTGCAGGAGGGGTACACTGCCAGAATTGTAAAAGGGTAAATGTAATTCGTGTATATTTACTCCGTGAGACCAAGTTTTCGGTTTGAGAGTATATTTCTCCGCCTCTTCTACCAATTTCAGAGGCAGTTCAAGATCTATAGGGAGGTGGGAGTGCTATTCCCTTGCTGTCCAAGTGGCGTTATATCTGTACTCACAAGGTGACGAGCTGGCAGAATCGTTATAGTGCGCCGGGCAAAATGCGTAGCGGTATTTCGTCTGCCGCTGCGTTCTGAGTTCAAATTCCGCTGAGGTCGATTTTGCCTTTCATCTTTTCGGGGTCGATTAAATAAGTACCAGTTACGCACTGGGGTCGATATAATCGACTTAATTCGTTTGTCTGTCTTTGTTTGTCCCATCTGTGTGTAGCCCCTTGTGGGCAGTAAAGAAATAAGAATCGTTAGCGCGCCAGACTAAATGCCTAGCGGTATTTCAACTGTGGCTACGTTCTGAGTTCAAATTCTGCTGAGATCGACTTTACCTTTCATCCTTTCGGGGTCGATAAATTAAGTACCATTGAAACATTTGTGTCGATGTAACCGACTAGTCCCCTCCCCAAAAATTTCTGGCTTTGTACCTATAATAAAAAGGATTATGTCTATATACACGCGCGTGCATATATACTATATTTATGTTATTACTTTCCCAGTAATATCTATATTTAGCTAGCTACTATCATTGTTCTACAGATGTCTGCAATTGGCAAGCCTACAACACGAATACCAAAGCAGACATTTATATCTTATGCCTTCTGAGGACTCAGAGGAGGTGTAAACATATTTCAAATGTTGGCACAAGGCCAGCAATTTTAGGGAGGCGAGTAAACCGATTACATCGACCTCAGTGCTCAACTGGTACTTATTTTATCGATCCCGAGGAGTGAAAGACAAAGTCTTGGTGGAATTGGAACTCAAAATGTAAAAACCGGGAAAATGATGCCAAGTGTTCTGCTAATATTCAGGCAGCACACCGCCTTTATAAACATATTTAATATTGGAAAAATATTGATATTAGAGCTTTATGTATTACTCATGACAAAATTACATAATGTAATTCTCGGTTTTCACGTTTGTTGATTAGAAAGTCTGTTTATTTATTCTTTCGTAATGCTTTCATTGCTAAAGTTATAGAGATGCTATTGATGTAATACGTATAAAATAGCAAGTAAACTCAATGATGATTTTAATATTTAGACTAAAGATGATAAAATATAAATGAATATACTTCATTCTTATCATCATCTTTAGTCACAGATAAAAAGAAAACGAAAAGCAACTGTGAAATACTAAAACGTTATTATGAATAAACAGAATACTAAGCTGTTTTCAGAAGCTAGTAGATAAAAATTTCATAATTCCATGAAAGTTTCTCTTTAATAGCAGTTTTGAAATAGCTTCAGTTTTAATGCTTTGTCTTAGAAATACTTGAATATTTAGTAGATACTGTGTGTAGATTAGTTCCTTTGTTTACATTTACACAAATTTGTATGTATTTTTCATGGCGATATTTGTTTTCCTCTAACTCAGTGTACGAACTGGAATACGAACCTGAAGCGATTTACACATAAAAGATCGCGCTTAGGATTTATGCGACTGTTTAATGTCGTTCGTAAATTAATGTCACCTGTTGTCTTTTAGTTTCGTTATATTTTGTTTAAGTGTATACGTGATCACGTACATGCGTTAAAATACATCTTTCGATGCTTTTTTCCCCCAATAAACAGAGAGAGAAAGAGAGTGATAAAGATAAATAGATAGATAGAGAGAGAGAGAGAGAGAGAGAGAGAGAGAGAGAGAGAGAGAGAGAGAGA